>NW_016690234.1:3866620-3884106 GCF_001604755.1 Lepidothrix coronata | reverse complement strand
TTGTTTATTCTTCCTCTTAACACATTTTAGGGGAACCTGAAAGAATGTTGTGCAATTTCTATGTTCTAATTAGTATAGTGTTTTATTAATCTGTGGTGACTTTTCTTTGCTGTCTGTCTTCAATATCATTTAATCTCCAAACTTTCTTAACTTTAATCCCAGGCATAGATCCAGGTAGACTCCACGTCTTCTGAAGTGAATAATATGTACCAGAAACATTGCTATGAAGCAGTTCTTGGAAAAAGTGAATCTTTGTATATTAGGCATAGAATATAAAGTTAAACAAAACACTGAAGAATGACTAGAATTACTGGGGAAAGATTATTGAGGCTAAAGTTGTGTCCACATCCTAAGGGAAGTAACAGTAAGGAAACTTCCAGGGCTGGAATGTCACTGGCTTATGAAGATTCTGTTCCTTGAGCAGCACAGGGAGCAATCTTAGATGTTCATGGTGCTGGGGGGACTTGGGGAGCTGACCTAAGGGAAACAGGATGGAGGAGCAGAGACACCATGGCCAAGTGCTGCTGTAAATCACTGCAGGGATGGGAACTTAATGGTACTGTGTAACTGATAAAGTGCACAACATGTCACACAGTTGCTGAGCTAGAAATCCAGTTATCACTGGCAATCCAATAAGAATCTGCATTTCTGTTGCTTCAATGATTCACTGTTTGTGAATCTGGCCATGATAGTTCTTATGGAACGTGACTGGGCTTGTGGCACTGAACTGGCTCTGCATTTCTGTTACTTATTGTGCTGAATTGGCTCTTACTCAGAATTTAAGACCAGCCCCTTGATATCTGAGGACCACCTGGAATGCAAGGGGGTTTATTTTCTGCCAAATTTCCTTACACTTAGCACAATAAACTCCGTCAGCAACTTCTTGTTCACGTTTTTTGTTACTTTTTTTTTAATTACGATATAGATTCTTGTTCACTCTCGAGCCATGTGTATCCAGCTTTTCCAGTTGCTAGTCCTTCCCATTTAATTCCCAAGTAGAGTCTTCTCAGCCTCTTATCTTATTCCCCTTCTTCTCCCACACACTGTATTTGGTTTTCTGAAAGTTGTCAGGGAACAGATGTACTCATCTGATTTTTCCTTGTTTTGAGGGGTGCCTTAGTTCTTCAGTTGTCACTCCTCATGTGGTGATATGGAGTGACTCAGTTGTCTTCTTCTGCTGACTTTAAGGTTGAAAGTTGTGTGTTTAGAACAAGGACATTTTTCTTTGATATCTTAGATTTATGGCAAAGACATTACACCATAAAAATAAAAGCTCATGAGGAAACTGAACTATTTGTTGCTAACAATGTAGAGAACTCAAGACTGAAAGCTGGATTTGTTTCTTTTCCATTGGATATAGCAGTGTCATATCCTCCCTGTGGGCACACAGACTTGAGAGGTGATGGGACCACTGTGCCTGGTCATTCCCTGTGGGTATGTCCCCACCTCCCTCCCTGGCTGGCAGCCAGGGGTAGCCCTAAGGTGTCCTTACCAGCTGTGATGGGTGCAGAGCACAGAGGGACAGGTTGTGGTGCAGGTACAGCTGCATTCCTATGGCAGACAGCTTCCTGAGAGCTGGCATCTAGTCACTGTTTGAACTGTTCTGCTCACAGCCTGCTTTGTGCCAGACATGGGAGTAGGAGATTTGTTGGCTTTTGAAATGATGAGCCATGTGCCCTTCTGGCTTGCCAGGATATGCTGTATTTCTTGTTTCCAACCATGGTTTTGGGTATCTGTTTGTTCAGCCTGAGATCCTGTTCACAAGCAGCTGCTTTGAGGGTTACTTGCATTCCTGCTTGTCCTGTAGGGTTAATGTTTGATACTACTTTTGCAAAACACTGATTTCTTCCAAGTAGAAGTGCCCCTTATCAAAAACTAACAAAATAACCACAAGCACACAAATCTGGTTATGGGGGTTTTTCTTGCATTACTCCATCCCCTACCTGCTTCCAGAAGGGCATGTTCTGAAATAACATAGCTGTTAAGTAAACTTCCCTTGCTTTTCTCTCTGTAGTATTGCAGTTATACCAGAGAAGTGGGAAATAATTTCTCTTGAGGCTTTTGGTTAATCATGTTTTGAGGAAAAACACCATTTCTAGATAAATACAGTATCTAAATTGATTCTTTATATTTCATTAATTGTGCTCAATTAAATTATCAGTACCTTTAAAAAACAAAATGCACACACTTAGGGCTATCATATGTTTGTTTGCATTAACACATGCATTAGATAATCTTTTCTGCTCAAGCCTTTGCATGTCTCTTGTCTTAGAACATAGAATTTTGGGAAAGTCCAAGAATTAGTACAAATAGAGAGCACCATATCCCGTCTGTGTTTTGGAGAATCCTTATAACCCCTGCAATAGAAATACAAAAAGAAGGGCACAAACAAACAAAAAAAACCCTGTGACTTTTCCTAACAAAGCTGTACTCATAAAAGATATCTCTTGGTATAGGCCAAAGTAATTAAGTATGTATGAGTTTGTGTTATGGCGGGTTCAGGATGTAGTTTTTCAGTAAGATCTGTCTTTGATGCTTAATTTTGAATGTGCAAGTGATGTATAAGTGCCGTATCTTAGTGGGAAGCAAAGAAAAGAAATATTGATGGAAGTCACTTGTAAACAGTCAGAATTGTACAGTGTTGCTTTAGGTCAGTGAGGAATTGATGAGGCTGGTTGAGAAAAACATGAGTTGGGCCCCTCACTTATCTTGCACCTGCTTCGAGCAAAGGCCTAACAACTGGAGAATGTCTGGAGGGAAACAGAGGCCTCACAGCCTGATGTCTGTGAAGCACAGAGGAGCACCCACGCCTCTGCATCAGCCTTACTCCCCCTTCACCCTGAGCAACCAGCCTGGCTGTAAATCTGGTGCATTAAGGAGATAAGGATGTGTGCAAAGACTGTCTGGCGAAGGTCAGACGGGCCTGGCTGCTGCCTGAGTATGTGGAGGAGGGACAAGTTGTTTATTGTACCTTTTTCGTCAACTATAAATTCTGACCAAAAGTAGCAGAGACCCTCATTAAGTCTATGTATTGACTTCCACACCCCGTGGAATGCAAAGGAGGAGGAACAACAGACATAATACATGTATGACCAAAGTCACCAAACCCCCCCATAACGTGCAGTAGTTTCATCCCATTGTGAAGGGCCAGAAATTTATAGTATAAAAGGGGGGTTTCTGGGCAGAAAGAGTCGGGGGGGAAAACACCTCTTCCTGCTCAGGATTAATTGATGGACTGTCTCTCTCCTCCCACCCTGAAGGGACACCTTCATGTGAGCTTTGCACCTCCAGCTGCTTTGAAGCAGATCCAGGAATATGCATTTATATACACATAGTGCTAGTAGATCTCTGTTACTATACTTTCTGTCACAACACATATTAACACTCTGTAGTTAGTGCCTTTTTGACTGGCAGTCCTGAATCTGCTTTCCTGCTGCTTCAATAAACTGTACAACTTACATATCTGTGCTCATGCAAATTATTGTTGAACTTGACCAGACTTATAATGCTGTATTGGTTCTAATCAGAAATCAAGCCCTGTTGCATCCAGCCCCTCTGATCTCTGAGGACCAGCTGGAATGGAAAGGGAGGTTATGTTCTTCTAAATTTCTATTCCCTTAATGCAGCAGTTGCTTTCTGTTGCTGATGCTTAATGAAGGCACTTGCTGCTGTACACTTTTCAGTGCCTCTTTACTTAAAGGAAAAATGGATGAAGCAAAAGCTTTAGAAGCATCTTGTGTAAGCAGAAATCTTGCCTTAAAATGTCCCCCTGTGGCTGCAAATGTATGCAGCGACTGTTGGGATGTCAGTGTACTTTTTAAGGCTTTATTTAAGCAGTGTCAGGAGGAGCTGACTGAGGTGCTGCAAGTGTATCATAAGGCATTCAATAGTTTAGGCAAACGCAGAGAAGGAAACCTGACCTTTTCACATCTCCCTAGAGTTTGTTAATGAAGAGTGGTGAAGGAAAAATAGTACATCACTTCTATTTGATATGACACTCTTTACAGAACAAATGTAGTATGAAAATCTATTAAATATGCTTATTTTATCAGTTTAATGCTTTGGATTATTCTAGCTTTTAAAAGGCTTTTCTGATAATATATACCTAATCTCATATTCCTACCTCTTCTAGTATAAATCCTTACAAATCATGTTAGAAGAGTCATTCTCCTCAAGATGATTATTCAAAGGATTTTTAAGATCTGAATAGGAAAGAAACTTTCAGTAGCATAAATAGAAATTATTCTAAGGCCAATCCTACACTGGTGTATGTCTGTTGTGGGTGATTTTTCTATATGGCTCCTAAAGTATTTAGGAAAGGTGTTCTGTAACACATGGGGAAAATGTACCAGTTTACTTCTGGTGTCTGGCTGTGGTGCAAAAAACTGGCACTCTGCTGGCTTTTCCTAGTCCCACTGCCTTCTCTTGGAGTGAGATTTGAGTCCCAGCATCAAAACGGAAGAAAGTTCAGGAGAGATTGGTACAAAGATAATGCTCTGTGGGTTGGAATAGATGAATGGGCTGTTCTCAGTGGATTAATTCTAAGAAGTTTGCAGCCAAGTTTAACCACGTTTCTTATGCCTTTTTTGCATGTCTAAGAAATTTCCTCAGGGAAAAAGAAAAGGAGGGAGAAAAAAACCCTTGCTTCAAAGAACTCTTTTATAATTTTTGACAGTATTGTTAAATAGTAAAGTAGTGAAACTTGGTGATTTGCCAATATAGTTTTGCAGTCTGTGCTGTTGCTTAATTGATTTTTCACTTGGTTGCAGATGACTACACCAGAGATGACTGTGGAGAGAAGCTATATGTGCAATTTTACTAACAGATGCAGAAAGACTGAGACACCTTCTGACTGTCATTGCTGCCACCAGCAAGGAGCAAAAGTAGGTTTCTATTAAGATTTTTTTAGCTAATTCTATTACAGAGATGGTAATTACATAGGTAAGTGTAACCCAGTTCAGAAATGTGACCCTGCAAATATGTAGATAATGTTTGAAGATCATGCCTATTTAAATAGGATCCTCTTAATACTTCTAATTAGTCCTAAAATTTCTTATGCATCTCCTAGGCAATATCTTTTGCAATATTTCATTTCCATCCTCCTCACTGACCTCCATATTTGACATATCCCTTTCTGATACTCATATGTTTGGGGCTACACCAGAGATTTTCTGTTTCGGTTCATGGAGTGTTGCACAAGTGTAGTGGTACATAATCTCTTTAAATGCAACTTAGAAATTCTCTGCCACTATCATGGTTTAGTGATCTATGGAAATGTTTAGGCAGGTACTTGAAATCCAGATAGAAAGAACCACATCTGCTGCAGCTGGGTTGGGTAATGTGCCTGAAATGCAAAGATCATGCGGGATAATCGGAGCAGGTTGTAAATTTACTTCTAATTTTTTTAAACAATTAAATAATTGAAGCTGACAAATCAATTTGTTTTTCAGTTGTTTTAAGCCCAAACACGTTGCTTTAATATGTAGAGAAAACATTTTTAGAATGGCCAAAAAAAGTAGTTGTATTACAATTTATGAGTAATAAGGCACAGGTCTTCCATGGCTGTCTACTGTCCCATTGGTTATTTCAGGATCAGTGTTAGCAACTTTTTTTTTGGTTAATGGAATTTGTGACTTTAATTTCATCACATTGCTAAGAAATGTGATCTTCAAAGTTAGAAGACTGAAATCAGGTTACCTTCTTAAAGGATGAAGTTCAGCATCGATCCTCAAACCATATTTATTACTAGTCTTAAATTTTGTGCTCTCTATGTTCAGTACTTTTGCCAAAAAGAGGCTGCTAACAAAATAACCCTAATGTCAGTGTAATAGTTCATAAGAGACAATATTCCTTTCAGTTGAATATTTCCCACTATACTAGGGTGGTACGATAGAATCAGATTATAAATATAAATAATTTTAATAATGTGTTTCACTCACAAATCTAGCACTAAAACATGATCAAGCAGGAATCATTAACTAAAAATCTTCCTTTTATGTATATTACAGCTTCCTACTGTATCAAAGTAACTTCCAAAATTTTCTGTGTAGCTTAAAAGAGAGATCACAGTTACTTCCCAATATTGTAGAAAGTGTATCTGACCAAAGAACACTTTGTTCTGCTGGTTTTTTACACCTCAGCATTGGACTTGGCACCTGTGGCTTCTGTTAGGTACAAGCTGGCAACAGCACAGCGATGGGAAACAGTGACACTGACTTCTAGTTTTATATAACCAGCTTCTCTTTTTTTTATGCTACAGTTATAGGCTATCAGTTACAAGAACTGAATGTGTGGTGAAAATAACATACCTCACATCAGTCAGATCTCAGACATGCACTCTAACAAGTTAAATGATTGTTTTGTATTCTTGAACAGCTCAATGCAGCACTTTTCTCTTGCCTTGTAATCAGGCTTCATTATTCTGTCCAGAGAAAGTTTAGCTTGTTTGAGAGATGTCACTTAAAATATTCTCCATTCAGGACTGCAGTTTAAATTTCTTTCAACCCATTAAAATTTTAAACACTGATTCATCGCACTTCTGGGTAACAGAATTTGACCTAGTTAAAGTGAGACAGCTTTGAAATAGTTCTCTGAATTAATTTCTAATAATGCATAATACATGGAGTGATTAAATGTCTGTCCTGAATTGCTGCTCAAATGGCATAAAATACATGTAACAAACTCACATATAGTAGTTAAATTATAGGAAGTTATATAGCAATTGCCTAATTATAATTTCACTTTCTTGCATTGATTCTATGTAAATAAATAAAAATCCTTCTTAAGGTTTATTTCCATTTGTTGCAGGACTTTCTATTGTTAATTTACGAATTTCACATATTTTCTTGTATCAGGAACACAATAGTAAAAATGCAGTTTCTCCTGGAGGAAAAGTAACTGCCCTGTTCTTCAGTGAAGTCTTTGTATGGAATCAGGAATCTTTGTCTCATTCGTGATCTAAAGCTAAAACTGACCAATAATGTTTTGACAGTGGAAAGGAGAAATTACAACTTTTCATTTATATTTCAAATGAAGTTCATATACTGGTACTAAATCAAAAGTAACCTCTACACTACAGGAGGGCTGCATCAATACTGAACCAAAGGCTCTAAAAATCTCAGTCTGTTATATTGCACAGCTTAACAGCTGACTTAACAGCTATATTTTTCTGTCTTTCTGTGAAAGCGTGAAGTCGATGAAAACACTAGCTTGATAAAGCCATCCATCTCTTCTTTGTAGTATCTCACAAGGTGCCTGTGGATGATGCACTGGCTTTCATAGTTGAAGCTTTTGGGAATAGATTTGCTGAGCATGAGCAACAGGAGTGTACCAGGGTTTCACACAAGACAGCTGATTCCTAGTGTGGGAGCTGTGAGATGTGCAGTTTGCCTCTGAACATTAGACTTATTTCTGTTATGAGCAGGAAAATACTTGGATTGGTTGGAGTTGAACCCAGTAAGTTAACTCTGAAAATACCAGAAAATGTATAATTGAAGGTATTAATAATTTTTCCCTCTGAAATACAGCTTCAAGCATTTTTTAAATCTGATATGCATAGGCTTGGGTACATTCCACAGAAATAATATGTAAATAAATGATATGCACTAGAGATCAAAAGTTCATGTATAAAATGCTGGTGTGTGTATTAATGGCCACATGCATCCTGGAGTATGTGCAGATGTTCTTCACAAAACTAGGATGTTCCAAGGACATACACTCATGTTCCTAGTGGGCAATTGCTCTTCACAGGTTATGGTTGCAAAGTGAGTATTTGGTCATCTGCTAATGCTGCTGAGTATTGAAATTGTAATAGTGCTGTACATAGAAATGCATTTAAGGGAATGATATCCATCAAAATAGGATGCAACTTTTGGTTTAACAGGATTCAGTAATATAACAGTGTATAAACTTATTTTAATTAGTTTACTATCCAGCAGAATATCTCTAGAAGAAAAAAAACCCACCCAACCACATATATAAATTATAGACTCAGAATATCTTCATCATTTCGTCATGGTCTTAAGCTCTGCCAGGGGAGGTTTAGGTTAGATGTTAGGATGAAATTCTTTACAGAAAGGGTAATCAGGCATTGGAATGGGTTGCCCAGGGAAGTGGTGGATTCTCCATCCCTGGAGGTTTTTGAGATGAGACTGGATGTGGCACTTAGTGCCATGGTCTAATAACCGTGATGGTAGTGGATCAAGGGTTGGACTTGATGATCTCAGAGGTCCCCTCCAACCCAGCTGATTCTATGATTCTATGATTTTGATTTGTAGAACTACTCTATAGAAAATTCTTGGATCCCCTAGTGATGAGGGGATAGTGAGATTCTCGCAGGCTTCTACTTGTGCTCCTAATTTCTTTGGAAGAATCGCTTACCACTTCTGTCCATTTAAACTAAGCCTTGTTGAACAAACTCATCCTTCCACTGAAGCTGAAGACACAATGTCATGAGGATGCAAGGCCATGAGCAGGCATTGCTGTGCACACCTTAAGCAAATTTCCATCTCTTCTGCTGCCAGGCAGGATTGCTGTCTTAGGCCAGTCATCCCTTCCTGAGGTTAAGCCTTGATTTGGGTGAAAGGCTGTTCAGGGGCTTTTCTTCCAGCACTGTTTCTGTTTTGTATTTCAAAGTAATTAATTCTGTTGCCATCACTGACTTAATCACTTGCCACGGTAGATTTACTCATAGAAGTAGAACAAAACATAGTAGATACTACATGAACCACAATCAAGTAGATGGGCGAGATGTGGAAAAATCTGAACTTGCAAATATTTGGCAGTGATCAAATAATAGTTGAAAGACTGGAACTCAGCCATGCTATTTTCAGAGCAAACTTTGTGTGAAAGAATGGGAGAGTAGGGGAGTATACTATTCTTTATCTAAAAATGAATTCGTTCTAACATTATAAAAGCACAAGAATATAATGCTCATCTTTCATGTCCTTAGTCTGAAATCAGATTCAACTACTGTCCTTACATCTGTTTGAAGTTGGTATGGGTTGAGGTGAACACCTGGCTATTTTAGAAAGGCTTTTTTTCCTCCCCTGTTGTGAACTTTTCCCATTCTACAAAGCTTTCTTTTTTAGTTACCAAGTTGGTTGCAATTCTTTTGAGTTACTGCAGCTCTCAACCAAGAGGGCAGCAGAAACGGTGAGGGCGGTTCAGGTTTTAAACATGAATATTCTTGGATGCTTAGGATTATAGGGTTTTGTTGTAAATTAAATACAGCTTTAATGATTGAAATCAATGGGGAAGTCAGCAAAAAATATTGTGACATCTGCTTAATTGGATTATTTTCTTTTATTAAGTGCTAGTGTAAAAAGAAACTACATGTACACTCTTGACAGCTATTCATGTTAGTGCTGAGTCTGATTCCTTAGAATGTATACTAGGCACAAACTGAATCAAAACTAGTGACCTACATTATGATCATGGATTCAATCCTTCCTTAGAAACAGCCTCAGATGATATCTAGTATGTTTGTCATGACAAAATCACTCAGAAATAAAATCTGGCTTTAACTTTTCGTACCAATTGCACTTCGTTTGTTGGTTTGTTTTAACTTCCGTGCACAGGTTAACGTTGATATCAGAGAGTTTTCCTTTGTAGTGTGCTCATGCTAAGATTAGTGCCACTGCAGGGCAGTGTGCTCTGTTGTTGGATACCTACGGAAGGTTAGACAGGTAGCTCAGTGGCTGTACATCTTTTAAAGTGGGGCACTCTGAATGATAGAGGCCAAGGCGTTTGTAGCTGTTGGGGTGTGGTGCCACTGCTTTGGCTGCAGTGCTCCTTTCTGTTTTCAGATACCTGTTTTCAGGCATTTCTTAAGCCTGGTGTTTTCAGACCCTCACAGTTAAAAGAGTGTCCCATGCAAGCAAAGGTAGATTTTACTGTTTGTTTGAAAACAGTTGACAAGAAAACACAATAACTATTTCCAAACAGAGTTGTCAGATGCAAAGGGTAATCTTCCACTTGCTAAAAGATTCAGACTTCTGGGATATTCTTGACACCAGCATGCAAAATGGCCACTCCCTGGAGGGACACCTGGCCTTTTGCCAATGCCAGGTAAGTGACAAAGCTCTGTTGCTGTTTGATTTAATAACTGTAGATCATTTCTAGTTAAAACCTCCACTATTCTGACAACAGCACATCCATTATAGCTGGAGAACTTGATTTCCTTTAAATAATGAGTACAATGGCCATCTCTTTTCAAGCCAGTCTCGGCCTGAAGGATACTGTTTCTACATTGAAAATAATTAGATAATGTTTTCTAAAGCATATGAGTCCGGTGGGTTTCTTTACCTTTTTGGTAATAACAGTACATTTGCCACATAGATGCCCGTGTGGTTGTTACTCTTGCCCAAGCAAAATGTAATATTATTCCCAGTAGAAATAAAATGATGTAATTTACAAGTCTTTACAATTTTAAAAGGTATCAAAAATTATTACATATTGCTGTAGATGTAAAAAATAATCATGGATACTTCCTGATTTAAATAGTTTTTATTTGGAGAGAAAAAGAAGGCTTGATTTCTAAAACAGCTGGACAAAGGAATATCCATTACACTGGAAATAAATAATTTTCTTACATCCCCATTTGAGTTTATAGCTCTCACTTAAAACTCTTGCAGAGTGGGAAAAAATCATTTTCTGGATCCCTATAGTTTACCAAGACCAGATTTGAAAAGATAGATCACAACCAGTTTAAATTAAGTACTTAATGACTGTAGCTAAGCAGTCATGCCCTGCTTGCAGGGTTGCAGACCTTGAGAGGGCAATACCTCCTGGCCTGTGGCAAGGCTACCTAGCTAGAGAATGAGACCCTGAAAACCATTTCCTCCACGGATTTAAAAGGGATTAGACCCAGGTGACTGATACCTGTTGCAGGTAATGGTTCTGGTAATCTGGCTACAGTGCCTGTCAGAGCTGCTTTCTGTGCTCCTGAGGGTCTTGGTGTTGGCCAATAATTTGGCTGTAGCGTTAGAATGGAAGTTTTGGAGCTGCCATGGTCACAAGGGGAGGGAGAGGAGGGAAGGGGCTTAGAGTTGGCTTGAGCTTGTACTCAGTGAAAATCCAGTGCTTACAGAGGAGCAGACATGTGACCTTTCACATGGATTTGATTTGCAAGGCGAGCTGAGTGTGGCTTTGAGTGTATTTTTCAGCCTTTTTAAAGAGCAAAGGTTTTCTTTCTTGGTGGGAGTTACAGTAAAAAATAAGCATGATGGTAAAATTTTTTCTACTTCTGAGAGAGGCGATTACTTCCATACAGAAAGTAGTTTAGAAGTATATGAAGCACACATCAAGTTACTAAAAGTAACTTCTGTAATGCATTAAATACATCATAAGTATCACTTGCAACCATAATAGGCACATTTTCAGAAAGTAGAGAAATTTTAAAATTATTGCAATGTCTTTAAAATTGTGAAGTAGTTTTTACTTTATATTTCTGGTGTGTGACAACTGCTTTTCATAATTGTAGGAGAAAATTTCCACTGGTAGTGAATAGCAAAGAACTTATCAGTATACCAGAGTGATTAAATCTTCTTTTCTTCTTCCAAGACAGGTTGTCTAATGCCTTCACTGTGCATTGTGTAGTGGATCACTTCAATGTCTAGATGGTTACACAGTGATTTCAGTATTATGTTTTTCTGATAGTTCTTGCTGGATTTGCCCTATCATAACTCATGTTGTCAGATGAGTTTTTATTATTGAATTTCTTCATTTCATGAATTAAACCAATTCATATTTTTTTTTTTTTTGCCAAGAACATATAGACCTTAATGGAACAAAATTTCCCTGCAGTGTAAACGTGGAAAATAATCCTATGCTTGAGAACTAAGTGGTGTCTTTCTGCAAGACCTGCCAATTTATTTTTATCTTCCAGCTTATTTCATTCATTCATCATTTTCATTAATGCATTAGCTAAATCCATTAGGAACTAGCTGTCAGCCCAGGAATAAGTAATAATATAACTTACTATTTTTCAAGACTCTAATATCCATTTTTAAGAATGTACAAATGACTTGTGGTAAGTAATAGTCTAATGGTAGTGCCCTCTTTGGATAGGTAACTAGTCCTCAAAATAATTGAACCCCAGCCAACTCCTACCTATGAATTTATTTGGATATTGATACTACAACGTTTGAGGGCTGCACACACTTATAAATTGCCCTGCCAGTGTCCATGTGAGACAGGAGATTGCATAGGCTTTCCCAGGGGAACCTGGAAGCTTGTTTCAGAGTCTGGAATTGAACTAATTCTCTTGAGCCCCACAGTAGGTCCTTAATCACAAAATCATTCCCCACTTCCCCTAAAGGGATTAAATGTAATAACTTGTATCATTTAAGGGCTTTTCTTTTTTAACACTCAAGGTTGAGGTTTTGAGGTGAACTTTGCTAAAGAGTTACCTGTCATGGTGTAAAATTTCTCTTTTCTAAGGCAGGGAGTGGGAAGTTGCAGTGCAGCTCAGGCACACAGGGATTGATCCTGGCCCTGTGGTGGCCTCCAGATGTGAGTGACACCTTGTGCACATAAACACCAATTCCTCTGTGTGATGAGGAAGGTGCTAAAACTAAATATCCTGAGGAAATAGAGTGAAAGAGGTACCTACCTGCACTGTGAAGAACAGAAATGAGGCGTGCTAAAGTGAACAGGAGCATTATGTTGCCATTTTAGGAATCCGCTTGGGCCTCTGACTTCACATATGAACAGGATATTTATGTCTGTGCACAAGGGAAATCATGTTTGAAACTTCACTCATTTAAATACAGCAAAAAAAACCCCAACAAACCCACAAATCAACCAAGCAATTCAAAACAAACAAACTAACAAAAAAACCCAAGCCTTGCAGAATGTGGTCATCTAAGTGAATTGTGAACTTTGAATTTATTTTCCTGAGGAAACTTCTGAGCAGTGTAGGTATTTCCTTCATTGTCCTGCTATTTTCAAACTCTCAGAAGTGATGTTAAACATTATTAGACAAATAAAAATACTTGTTTCTCCTTCAATGAGTTGTCTTTCAAAACTGGTTGAAAAGGCACTTAAACATTCACAGTGCTGGGAAGTGTGGAAGAACAGAGTGATGTGCAGCACCTTACAGATGAGCAAAGAGAAAAAATAAAGGTAAACTGAACCATGAACAGGTAAATCTGTAAGTCCTACTGCATTTTGAAATAGCTGACACTGCTTCCCTTAGGGAAGAAGTGCCCCGGTGGTTAAGGCGTGTGGGAGTGTCTGTCTCAGAGTGGGGTGGAGGAGACAAACTCTCTCCATTGTCTTTCTTACACCCAAGGATGGGAATAATCCCAAAGCATAGTCAGCATCAGGGCCCACAGGAGGGCTGCTGTGGGCAGAAAATGGCTCTCAACATGTCCTTTGAGCAACCTGCTGTTTGTTTTCCAAACTGCTTAGCCGGGCAGGAGTCACTCGAGGCCTACGTCTTGTTTTCCTTAGAAGAAAACATATCAGGTGAGATTTTAACCAGAACCCTGCTCCAGTGATCAAGTAGGAAAAGGAATGATAACTTTCATCTGTAGTTAAGGCTGACATATGGCCGAGAGTGCTTGAATTATTGACTGCTCTTCATATTGCCAGTACTGCCATTGATTTAAACGGCCTCAAGCCTCACATGGTGATATATTTTTAACAGCACTGAATTTCTCATCCTGCACTCCTACATCTTTAGCTGGATTTACTTTTCTGACAGAAAACTTGTATTTAAAGTATTTTTCAGAAAAACATCAGCTATTCTGACATGCTTTTGAACTTAAATATTGTATCTGGAATAAATGAAAATGTTGCTGAGCTGTAGTCCCTTTGCAAAGGCCTGGTAAAGTCTGAGTAACCAAGGCAAGAGAAAATGACTTCTTTGTTTAAAATGTGTATTTTGGGACATAGAACTTTTTTGCAGTGCACCAACAGCACAGCTGCATCTCAGTCTGATGCTTGCCCTGGTGCTGTGGACTTCAGGTGACAGAGGCAGGAAGAGGAGCAGGAGGATGCCCAGTTCCCCAGTTCCCCAGTTCCCCAGGCTGCACCGTGCCTTGGTGGTGGGAGCTGCTGAGGGGGGAAACAGCTCTTACTGCATCCCCTCACCAGGAGCCTGAGAATCAAACATGAACTGTGGAGGGCAAAGAAGCACCTGAAGCTGGTCTGCCAGAGCAGATCAAAGTGACACAGAGAGCCTGGCAGCTGCTGCAGCCCAACCAAGGATGGGAAATGGTCCCCTCGCTTTGCCTTTTATTTCCATGGGCAAAGTGAGTGTGGCATGCTCTCTACCCACTGCAGACCAAGGAGGAAAGTGCACTGCTCCCTTTGCCTGTGTTTTCCTTTATCCTGTTGCTTCACCAGCTGGCAGGTGGTGATGGGAAGGTGAGCCTTGTTCCAGGGGTGGGTCACTCATCCGCTCCCCGAGGCAGGGCTGGCTGCTGCTGCAGTGTGCTGAGAGGAGGGCCCTGCTGCAGGTAAGAGCTTCTTCATGATACATTCGTCTAAAGTAATCTGCAAGCTGCAAAAGCAGGCTTCAGTTAATGCAATTTTGCTTATGCTTGTTTTTGAAAGGCTGTGTGTAAAACCTGGGCACAGTGGGCTTAGCTGTTCCCGTGCCTTGCAGTGCCCAGGCATGGCATGAATCCCGGGTGGGCTGTGGGCAAACCTGTCTGCTCAATCCCCCAAGCACTCACGAGCTGTGGGATTGAGAAAAAAGAGTTATCGGTTTATGAAGGTGTTTTCTAGTGTTTTCCAAGTGCAGAGCATGAGTAGGGAGGCTGGAGGTTAGGTACTAGGCTGTGGTAAGGCAGCAGTAAACTTTGGTCTTTGCAACAGAGGTGTTGAAAAATACAAATATTGGTTGGCTTGTTAATTGCTCAGTGATGAGGGCAGTTGCTTTAGTGTCTGAGTGCATGGTGATGGAAGCTTGATGATTAATTATTTTAATGTTTTTAGATACTCTTCCTAATTCTGTATTCTTTCTCAAACTGTTTTTTTCTAGTTACCTGTGATACTTAGGGTTGGGTGTAAATTATTTGTTGTGTTTTCAGTTTGCACTTTTTTGTTTTAATGAATTTTGGTAAAGATGAGAGTGCTGTGCGGGTACCAGGCAAGAATATATTTCCTCTTGTGATAAGAAGGTTTTATGTGGTACTTGGTTTTTCTTGGTTTGTGGGCTGAATAAATGGTGTGAGCCTAAAGTTCTTATCCTTTCTTTTGGGCTCATTTGCGTGTTGTAGACTTCCTGCTGATGTTTGTAAAAGCACATATTTTATTGGGTATTTTCCTCTTTGGTACTTTTTCCTCATAATCTTTTCATAGTCTTTAATGGGGTGTAACACCGTTGGGAAGGTAAGTAGAATGTGTAGAGGGAAGAAAAAGTCCATTCTCAAGTCCGTTATGAATGAAATTGTGTACAGTGTTGGCTTGACAGTACTTAAGCTACTTTGATGTCTTAGCAGCTTCTTAATATCCCTTCACTGAGAACTAATTGTTCAGAAATATTCCCTGACAAATTCTGGCATCCTCTGTATTTATAACTCCTGATTTCCTAGGTAGATCTTAGACTCAAATGTCAGAAACTGAGAACTGTTGAGTTCTGATTGAGTTAAGGTATGTAACCTGTGTTCAGAGCTGGCTTATATATTGGGGCTACATTAACAACAGTAAAGCTGCAATGTCAAATGTTTAGAAGATGCTGAACTGAGACTCCAGTTCATTCCCATCCCAGATGTGTACGATGATTTTGCCATGTTCCCTACTTACTGTTATCCTCTGTCCTGTGTGACTTGTTCACTTATTTGTGCAGAATATTTGTCTCAATATGTCTGGGGTGTTTTATAATCAAAGCTGCCTTATGTAAAAAGGCAGAGGGTGTTGCAGAAATTGGAAGGCTCCTCACAGATAAAAGTCAGCAACACACTGCAATTTTCTAAAGCCGTGTTAAGCCTGAGAGCTGAGAGATCACAAAAATTATGATGCTGTTCCTAAAATTTCTTGCCTGTCACAGTGTTTCCATGTAACCATGTAAAGTGTCTGTAACTGGATCCTGTTTGTGTTAGGATTTCTTTATTTTAATTACCCAACCTGGTGTGCTGGCAGTGAGTACTCCAAACCGCTGACTCTTTTAACCTCAGTGACAAGGAAAAGTTTTAGGAAACAGGAGGCTGTGTGCAGTGTGTGCTAGATGCTGGGTGGTAATTGAAGGCACTCCCATAGTTATACACCCTATAGTAAAAAAATCCCAAACTTGAAAGTAAATAAAATGATGCTTTGCTCCTTATCAAATAGACAGTCATTCCATTAGAGAAGTGGTGCACCTTTATTTAAATATGTAAACTGGTAATGGGAGAGTGTGCCATACTTCACATGGGTGTTGGAGAGACCTTTTAGTGAACCACACACCTTCAACTCAGACAGGTCCTAACATCTGAACACTTTGTTCTGTAAAACATCTGTAAAGCTTTGTGAGGCTTCCTAGGGTATGAAAAGCAAGCAGAAGCATCACTGTTTACTTTATTTAGAGGCAGTATAGCTTTACTGTATTGCTTTGCTTCATTTAGTAGCAATTTCCTATGCTGTTCAGTACAAACCAGCTGTGGAACAGTTTAGTGACGTCTGCTTGGGTCTTCTCTCTGACTTTTGGAGGGAAGAGTGCTGGATTGTGTAATTTGTGTAAACTAATGAGACGCGTTGAAGCAAGACACATATTGCAGATGGCGTGAATGGAAGTAGAAACTGTTCTTGGAAATGTATCTGCTGCCTCTTGTGAGCTACTCTGAAATTGCAACAGCAGGTAACTTGTTTCTCATGGAAGATGTGAGGTTTCAAGCCTGTTCATCTTTCACCGTAAACATTTAGGCTTTTGGGGTAAATCCTTCTGAAATTTCTGCTATTGACAACTGTGTGGAAAGGGCAGAGAGGCTGTGGGCAGGCTGAGTTTGTTTGCTAAGCCAAGCACAGCCTGTGTGCCCTAGATTGAGCACTTCTAAGTGATGGGAACCCTTTTCTGGCAAAACTTTGAAACAACAAAGCAGTAAGGTAGTAAACAACAAAGATTTTGTTTCTGGCTGACTCAGTTGGCTAAGTGGACTCAATCAGCAAACACAGCCACAGGCAAGAGCTGGCTCTTGCTGCACATCTGCTCACAAAGAAAGTGAGTTGTGTTTCAGATGGGAGATGGTGCTTCAGAGCTGCAGCTGTAAGACTGCTGTACTGCAGTGAAAGTAGTAAGCATAATCCTTGCATGGCTTATTTCTCTTTTGGTTCCATTAGCAGAAAGGAGAACACTTTTAGTGGTGCTATTTTCAGAGCAAAACCCACTGAAATTGCCTTGTTTTAATCCATATTGTAGGGAATATTTGGAGATACATTGGGATTCTCTTAGAGACCACAGAAATGAGACATGGCTGTGAAAACAAGCATCATGCTGTTAGTGTTGAGAGATTGATTTTTCTCACCAAAAAAAAAAAAAAAAAAAAAAAAAAAAAAAAAAA
>NW_016690234.1:3811416-3866592 GCF_001604755.1 Lepidothrix coronata | reverse complement strand
ATTCTGGATTCTGACTGTACCCAGTGATGTCTTCATGCATTTCTTTTCCTATTCATGGTACTTAGTGATTAGTATGTAGTAAGTGATTTAGTCAAAGCTATTTGGAGGCCAAATTTTCTAGGGACTTCTTGTGGTTTTACAATCTCATTACTAATGGGCTGAATTTCAAATAAATTCAAATTTGTTTAATATTTAGCAACCTGAAGTCTATGTAAGCACTGCTTCTGGCATGCCTGCTCTAAATGGCCCGTGTGCATTTGGAAAAGTTTGTATCCGTGACATTGTTTCAACAGAAAAGCACTGAAATAAATAAATGTAACGGTAACACTTTGCCAAACCGTGTTCCAGACAAAATCCTTCCCCCCACTTTCATTTACCTCTAATTACGACTGCGCCTCCTCCCCCCTTCCCCCCTATTGCCAGGCTTTCGTTCCTGCATTTATGTGGTGCTCTGGAGCTGTTGGTTGGAGGAGCCCCACAATAGGGACAGGAGTTGGGACAGAGCGGCTGACAGGAGTAATGGCTTTGCTTTGTACGTCTGTCAGCTAATGCTTAACTAATGCAGAATTACTGTCAGCCTCCTGTGGAGCTCACTTTCCTCTCCACCTGAATGCGTAATGACTCCGAGGCAAGGAATTTGAAATAAATGCTTAATGGCTGGACATTTAGAAAATTAGGAAAGTAGCCGAAGTGTGTCACGGTCGTTGTCTCGCCAGCTTTCTCGGCCCCCGTGGCAGGTGTGGGACAGTGGGTACTGGTGGTGCAAAGCCCCTCGCGGCGCTGGTGGTCCCTGGGCAGCCTTTGCCCGCTGGGCACCGACCCCATTGGGATGCAGCGCAGCCTGGGCACACCAGCAACCGCTGATGCCTGGGACACGTTGGCCGGATTTGGGGGCGACTTCCCCTAAGAGGTGGCTTTTCATGCAGGAATCTGTCCCCAGTGCCGAGCCCCTTGCTGGTATCAGCACCGTCCCACGGCGGTGCTGGTGCGTGGGACTTCTCCTGGGCTGCAGCGCACCCTGGAGCCGCCGCGATGCTTCGCCCCAGAGAGTAGAGCAGTCCCTGCCGAGCTCTTGTCGCTCAGTTTGCAAACCCCTCTGGAACCATGTGGGAGGAAATATGTTTTCTAAATGGCAGTCATTACCAGCTAATGGGGATGTTAGCAAACGGGAGAGCTCGGAGACGCGGGGGTGGTCGAGTTGGGGCCAGCAGGAGGGCTGTGCGACCACGGGGGCTTGGCAGGATGTGGGGGCTTGTTGTGGGCAGGCCCAAGACAGCCAATGCCTCCAAAAAAGGCTGCTGGACTGGTGAACTATGGCTCGGTAGGATGGAGGCAAATCCCAGGTGACATCCTGTAGTCAGGACAATGTTCCCATTCCTCAGTGTCTGTTCCCTCCTGCAGAGGGATCCCAATGGCATATGGGAACATATGAGTGTTTCCATGCTGCTTTGGGACAAAGTGGCCTGGGTTAGTTCTCATCAATTTTGGCTCATCTCTGCGTGGGCAATGAGGGGCTGTGGAGACCAGCAGACTGCACTGGTGGATGGTGACAGTTGGGATCAGAGGCAGCTTTTCATCCAAGGTCCAGTCATCCTGGGGTTTCCCTGGAACCTGCACCAAAATAATTACAGGTTGTGCGTCTCCACCTGCCTCGTCTGTTACCAGAGACCTCTGGAAAAAATCCTTGACCTCCCTGCCTGGGACAGGAAGGTTTGATGTCCACAGAAAAATTTTGGAGGAGAAACATTTCCACTAGTGCTGTTAAAAAAGTTGTGGATTACCTTCTTCAGTGAACTGAGTATCCTAATTTCACACGTGCAGTAGCTATGTTAGATCATGACTGAAGGAAGATGGCTGGGCTGAGAGACCTGCCATGGGTGGGCAGTTGTGAGCTGCTCAACACAAGGATGGGACCACCCTGGCATGTGCGAGGATGTTTTCTGATCCCAGTGGTCAGATTTGAATTTGTTGTTGTTGCTTTTTTTTTTTCCCCCCACGTGCTACTTTTCAGCTAGCAGAAAACATTTGGGAGAATAATTGTGTTGGAAAAATTTAAATCTACCGTAATTTCTCAGTACAACCATCGGGGAAAATACACCACGCATACAAATATTGAATGAGGTTTAAAAACAAGTGGTGTCAGAGGTGACTGTTGTTTAGTCTTTGAAATACTGCATGAAACGTGTATTTGAAAACCCAAACATGAGCCAAGAACACAGAGCAAAGGCTGAGGCTGTTGGGCTGTTGTGCTGAAGTGGGTGATGGCCGGTGGCTGCAGCACAAGCTGGTGCCCGGCTGCTTGTGCGGCCTCAGCATGGGCATGGGATCTCAGGATGTACCTGCACTGGCAGAACTTCCCACTTGTTAACAACCAGACATGGAGCAAGTCCTTGATGCTGGGATTTAATGTGGGCTGAAGTTATTAATGCATCTGAAAAATGGAAACCACAAGTGAGATCCCATCTCCAAGTTGCACTAATGGAAGCATTGTTCCATTTTACTTAGCACAGGCATGTATGGCCATTAAAACAGCTTTAAATAAATATCCTCTGTATAAAGGAGTCTAGGAAGTAACTGGTCACTGAACCTCGGTGTTTCTGCACTTACTTGCTTGATTAATTAGAATAATTAGTTTAATAAGGATGTACAGTTTTTGAAAACAGATTTGAAAGCTATTTCTGAAAGTCTGTGTGTTTCAAGAACATGTTGCACACATTATCTGCCCAGAGTGCCTTGAGGCTGGTACCAGACAGTTTGGTCTGCATACCCAAACTCACACCACTGCTGTAGTGACAAATTGCAAAGGCATTAATTTGTCATGCACTTCTGGTTTGCTTCTCTCCACTGTGTCTTATCTAAGCTTGGGAAGACCACTCTGATGTGGGCTGATGTCTCAGGGCTCCTTTGCAGGTCATGGCACCTCCAGCAACTGCTTGCTGTGCCCAGGCCTGTTAATAATGTGTCCAGAGTAGGGTGAGCACTTTGGGTTGGACAGGATGGACTCTGTGTATCTTTATTCCTTGTGCCACACCACTGTTCTTATGGCTGATGCTTAAACTGAGTAAGAAAAAAAATGAAAAGCGAAAGCCAGGAGATCAGCAAAGGGTTAAGCAAGTATTCTGTGCACCCTGAACTATCCCACAAACTGACTCAGCTGCTGGAAATCAGCAGGTTTGCCACCCTGCTCCCTGGGACACCAAATGCTTGGTGGTCTGATAGACCTTTGCCATGCAGAGAATTTTTGACTTTGTTTCCAAAGCGGGTAACCGAAATTGCTTTGGGAAATTATCCTAGGTTCTGATGCAGGCAAACTTCCACAAAGCTCACAGGGTCCAACTACTTTGAATTTAAATGGTCCAAACCACTAAACTTCTCAACTTTAGAGCCTGGTCTCCTGTAATCTGCCAGTGCAGCAGAAAGAAACAGGAGCTCTCACCCAGCACAGTCCTGCCATGTGAGATGTTTGCTCTCTGCCCTGGAAGTCCTCAAAGTGCTGATGCTGTAGAAACAGTATTTTGGGAATCCAGGTTTATTGTGTTCTGTTGATTCCATATCCAATTTACTCCTTTACTGGTAAAGGGATGTTTTTTCCTAACTGCAGCTGTTGTGAGCCAGCCAAGCAGTCAGGCTGGAGCACTTCTTTTTCAGGGGTTACCATCAGTAGCAAAGATTCTGCCAGCCAAACTAGGCCTTCAGAGGCAGCTACACCAATGCAGCTGAGACATGTGCAGGTCTCCAGCCATGATCAGTATGGCCAGAGAGACTCTGGTCCCCAACACTTCTGCATGACTGACTCACTTGTGTCACTGGGTTGAGTTATACAGGGTCTGTTGTCAGGTAGGGCCAGTGTACTGTGTTATGTACCAGATTCCACTACTTACAAATAAAGGGAAAGTGATCTTATGTTTGGACAATGTCCTTGGAAAACCTATTATAGCAACCACAGCAGCCTTGCAGACTTCCACTCTTGGGTCTACTGAAGCTGTACAAAGTGAAGGCTGGTTGCTCACTTACAGGGCTCTTCTTCCACCTCATCTTCTGCCAAGGAGGTGGCAAATGTAGTATATTTACCTAGGTCCATCTGGGCCAAATATTAGCTACAGCCACATCCAGCTGTCAAATGACTTGACTGGAGGCCCCCTGTCCTCTCCAGGGTTTAGTCTCCTTCAAACAGCCACTTCCACATTCCACCCATGTGTTCCCCACAGCAACATCACCTTTCTCCTAACAGCCATGGCTCTAACTGTTTTGTTAAATTCTGTGCACAGTTTGTAGCATCCATTATCTCTTTTACATGATCCCTTCTGAAGGGGAGGCTCCACGTGGGCTCATTCGTGTAATTCCAGCAGACCAAAAAAGTCAATCTTCACCTCTTCTTGGTACAGCTCCATCTGCAGAAATCAGAGCATAAACGCGGAGCGAGAAAGGGCAGCAACAACAAGAGCAGAAGAAAGCAGTGTGCCTGGGAGAGGGATATGAGGAGAAAAAGAGAGAATTTTCTTTGATGTATTCGTTTCCTCTTATTAGTATCCATCTAGTGGTGCTCAGGCTGAGGTAGCTGACCTGTCCAAAAGTTAGTGATCCACACACAATCCACTCCCAATAGTGCAAAAGTACAGACATCACAGAATGAAAATAGCAGAAGTCAAGATGAAGGAGGAAACCACGGGCTGCCAGATATGAGTGGGAATAACCTAAGTTCAGCCAAGTGGCAGAGGTACTATCTTAGTTTGTGGAGAGTGAGGGGAAAAAATGTCTTAACAATCTCATTCTCCCACCTATAAGCACATCTCTTCTGTGTTTTCTATGCTGCTACTGATAAAGACTGCCCACGCTTGAAAGGACCTGGCTGGGTACAAGGTCAGCCTTACACAATTTCCTCTAATTGTGTGGGTCTGGCTGACCTCCTTATTCCAGCGCAAGGAGGGATAACGGCAGGCAGAGATGACAAGGGAAAAAGACGGCCAAAACTTTTGCTGCTCCTGTGGCAGGAGACTTCCTATGATCACAGACTGCCATTTCCATAATACAGGCTCTTGGTGTGTGCTGGCTCCTCACCACAGCCTGCCAGGGACCACAGCCTACCCACGCTGCCCACACAGGGCATTACACACACAGATTAGCCCAGCCTGCCTGGAGCACACCGCAAGCTTAGGTTTGCCCCACTTTTTTCTTTCTGTTCCTTTGGTGAGGCATTGAGTTGTTCTGTGGAATAGAAAAAGGGGGTAAATATACCTGTATTTGCCTGTTTGCTGTAAGTCAGTCCTGCACTCTGCCACATAATCACCTCCTTCAGCTGCAGGTCCTGGAAACACTTTGATATCAGGAAAAAGTTTTTCATCCAGAGGGTGGTTGGGCACTGAAACAGGCTGCCCGGGGAAGTGGTCACAGCAAGACTGTCTGAGTTCCAGACACGTTTGGACAATGCTCTCAGGCACAGGGCGGGATTGTTGGGGTGTCCTGTGTAGGGCCAGGAGTTGGATTCTCTGATCCTGATGGATCCAACTCGGCATATGCTATGATTCTATGAATTTAGAGGATTCAGTGTTGCAGAGAGCGTTTTGTTGTTTTCTGGGAGGTTTGCATCCTCTGCATTGATGGAAGTGATAACTCATCCCCTGGGTGACCGCCACCCATTGTACCATGGCCCCCAGAGCATTGTCCACTCCAAATCAAAGGGAGGAGCATCTCACACCTCTCCACAGCAGCACTTGTACAGCTCTTCCCAGTGGGTTTCTTGAAGTCTTGCCAGTCCTGGAAGGAGGTGAATTGGGCTTTGGTACTAGCTTAGAAGTTTATTTGGATTGCTCCCTGGGGACATGGCCAGCTTTGTGTTCAGCTCTGCTGGGAAGAGATGAGAAGAAATTTCGCAGAGACAGTAAGTCAATATAGATATCACTTCATAATAATGTCTTTTGACAAATGGATGTCAGTTCTCCAGAAACTTAGCTCAAGAAAGCAGAAAATGAAAACTTGCTGCAAGTTTTTATTGCCAATGCTTCATGTACAATCACAGGGAGTCTGCACTGTCTCCTTTCTCAGCACTTGTGTTTCTGAGGAAATGAAAATCTAGTAGATGGACAGCAGTAAAATAAATCACTGGCTCTTAAAACTATGGAAAATAGTATCACAGGGAATAATTATTCAGAACCACTAAAGAGTTCTCTAAAGAGGAAATGTGTTTTTAGAACAGATCTGTCACTGCTAGAAGAAGCTGCAGGATGTGCCCAATAAGTCTATGGCCATGCTGGCCCAGAGCTGGGTTACTAACAGCAGCAACCTGATGTGCTATGAGAAATACTCGGGCAGGTTGGAGCATGTCCTTCCCTCCTGCAGCAGGAGTGCTGGTGGTGACAGCTGTGGTACCTCCTCTGCTGGCAGGAGGCAGCCAGGGGCTGGGAGTCCTCTCTGTCTGCTACCTACCTATCAGGCTGTAAGTGCACTTTGGAGGGTGTAAGGACTATCCTCTTGGTTTCATTGTTAGTATCTTGTCATTATGAGAGGAAAGATAAAACACCATCCATTGTCAAAGAAGTCATATGCCTGTGATTGCCACTGGCTCTGCCGGGAGCTCCAGATGCTCAGTTCATCTGCAGTGACCCTCCCCAAAAAGCAGGCTCATTTATACTGTATGTGAGAGGAGGGCTACTGGAGCTTGCAAAGGCAAAACAGAAAACTGTGCTGTCTATGCAGAGGAGGATTTATCAGCTCTGTTCCAAATTTGTCATGTTTGCCTGTGAGCACATGTGACCTCCCAGCCACCTCAGGACCCCTTCTTTTCATGAGCCTTGGCTCCTGGCAGGCAGTGGTAGTGGGGTGCTCTGGCCACCTGGGACAGCACTTGAATTTTGCAGGGACATGTAAATGGTGTGAGGTGAGCTCTGGAGCTTCCTTCACTTCTAATGGAGAAGTTCTTCCTCAATGCCAGGCTCCAATCTCCCGGGTAGCTGTCAGAGTGCAAAAACCTTGCCCTGGACCTGCAGCACTGGTTCACTCCCCTTTGCAAAACCTTTTACCTCCAGGGAGATTGTAAGCATGTCCTCCCCAAGCTTCTTGTCCTGTAGACCAAATACAGTCACACCACTAAACCTGCCTTCCTAGGTGATGTTTTTAAGGTGCTTATGGTTTTTGCTGTTCTCTGGGCTTTCTGCAGCTCATGGTGGGTGGCCAATTGTGCTGGTGCCCGGCATTGCTGCTGCTGCTGGCCCGTACCACACTGCTGACCTCTGCACTGGCATTGCTTAGCAGGGATGGAGCTGTACCTGGGCCTTTCCTCACCTCCTTCAAGCTCCTTTCCAAAGGTCTCACCTCACTCCTGCTGAAGGAAACACCAGCAGTTGAACTGAGAGTGTGGCTGGCTCTGGACTTGCTCCCTGCGGCTCCCTGGGCACTTGCTGGCTGCCACCCTGCCTTGCTGGGGCTGAGGGGACTGTGAGATGCTGGATTGCAAAGCAGCCTTTAAACCTATGCCATGATCTGGCTCTCACAAGCACATGGCTGAGCAGCCTGGCCATACTGGAGTGCAGGGTGGTCACTGCAAGGGGAAGGTGTGTAGAAAAAACCCTGAATGAACAAGTGTAAAATGACCCAGGGTTGTCTCAAAAAAATGGCTTTTATTTTCTGTCAAGTCACATATATTGAACTGCCCTCTCAAGTTATTTGAGGATGTTAGCATGGATATACTGCTTAATAAATAAATTTATGGGGTGACACGCCAGAATGGTGATGATCCAGCAACTCAAAGTGCGCAGGACACCACATCCCCACAGACCCCTTGGGGATGATGTACTAGGGCCAGACCTGCACCCTGCAACACTGCTCCCCTCCAGTGCTTGTGGGCCACTCCAAATAAACACAATCCCCAGGTTTTTACTCCAAAGGCTCAGTGCTCATCTGCTGTATCTTGCAGCTAATGACTCGCAGTCCATGGAGAGCTTTCCAGTTGCACTGCTAAACCCTTGGATATGTGCTTAAAGTTTATGTTAATATGAGATTGTGCATATCCAGGTAAAGACTTCAAGGAAAACGGAAGCATGATGCTCAAAAATATCTTAACTATATAAATATTTTTTTAATAAAAGAGTAATGTTAAATATATAAAATTTACCAAGGAATTCCTAGCTGCCTTTTTCCCCCAAATGCCATGGTAATATCTGGGAATATTTACTAGGAAGACAGACAGATTTACTCTTTAATGTAATAGAGTTTCTTAAAGCTGGATGCAGTTTGTTACTCCCCATGCTGTGCAATCATACTGGGCTGCCCATCACACAGGGTTTCCTGGGGCACTGGCATCAGATGGTGGTGAGACACTTTGAAGGACTATCTATAGTAAGGGTACCATTAAATAGTCTTACCTCAGGCTGTGCAGGATTCAGGAGTGTGCAATGGCAGTTGTGGGTATGACTGCATAGGGAAAAAGAAAAACAGATACTCTGGGATAAATGCATACCCAAATATTTTGGATTTTTGTTGTTTAAAAACCCACCTTACTCCAAGAAATGTTCAAGAGCCACCCTCCTTTTACCTTTTTTGCCAACAAGGAAGCAGGCCTCAGTAAGCAGCAGCCTACAGAAAACAAAATGGAATTCAAAGACTGCATAAAACTACACCTGGCTATAAATCACAAAATTAACCTCACATCCCACCTGTCCTACATTTTCCAGTAGTGCATTATTTTTCAGTCCTACATTTACCATTCTGAAGGTTACTAGAAAATTAACATGAAGTCCAGTTACCACAGTGTGGTCATTTTAGTTTTTATGTGTTTGCTGCCTGAAACGGCACATCTGTGATTGCTCTAACCTGTATAAACAGAATTTGCCAACTGACATGAAAGTTATGGCGATACCAGAAGTGGTTTTATTTAATACTGAGTGTACCTGGGGACTGAGACTCATTCCGTGTTTTGGGATGGGTGCTTGCCCCTGGCCTGCAGGACGAGCCAAGAATGATCCAGGACCTCGTGTGGGATGGACAACCCCGAGGGAGGGCTGGATGCTGAAGCAGTCACCCCTGTCCTACTGTTTGGACAGGCTGTTGTGCCACAGAGACACTGGGTTTCCCTGATGTGGAAATTACAGGTCACACTGCTTTAGATTTCTGCCACAAAAACCATCTGATGCTTTTATTTGGGGTAGCCACCATGGCAAGTACTATTTTTTCCGAGTTAATTTTAGACATCAAGAAAACCTAATTCCTTGGGGTTGCCTTCGGTGCTGCAGCCTGAGAAGGCGCAGCACCGTGTCGGTGATCTGTTTTCCACTGGGGCTGCTGCGATGTGCTGCTCCACACCACTCCAAAAGAACTGGGGCTGCTGTAATTAACACAGCAAAACCTTGCTTCTGGTGTCAGCTGCTTCCTTACGTTTATAGGGTGAGGAGTGCTAAAGAATGGAACTGAAATATTCCATGTTTGGAAAAGGAAAAAAAAAAAAAAAAAAAAAAAAAAAGGAAGAAAGAAAAAAAAAGTCACTGGGATAACACCAACTCCTGTGCACTCAGAAATGGGCTGTATTGGCAGGCCTGAGGTGTGGGGCACAGGCTGGGAAGGGCTTGGAGAGAGCAAGGTGTGCACTCCAGGCATGGAGGCCTCCCGTCATCCATTTTCCTCAAAACAAATACAACTATGGCAAAAATCCTGCAGTTACATTTGCAGGGTGACACTGGTCAAGAAAACTGTGCTTGCTACAGCAGGGTCCCCAACAGTGTCACCTCCCTCTTTGTTAACCTGTGTCTAAATGAGACCCGGGGGTGTAAAAAGCAGGGAGCAGGAAGGGGTGGTGCTCTTCAAAACAGGCTGATCTTAAAATAGAGATTTCACTATCCAGACAAAAGTGACAATTTGCATATTTGAATTAGAATATTGTGAGTCCAGTGAAGTTCCTGCTGCTGGACTTTTGGTGGCTGCTGGTATAACATTTCAGGCTGATTTTCACATTCCTTTCCATGTGGAGCTGCATCAGAATCCCCCAATAACAGCACTGGTGTTTTTACACCTGTATTTAATTCATCAGGATCTTTAGGTCTCAAAACTGGACATGAAAAAAATTTTAATTGAAGGTTAGCTAATTGCTGTCAGAAGCAACATCTACTGTTTCTCTTTGAGGAATGTGCAGATTCCATGCAGCTGAGGCAGCATGGCCCCAGTGTCGCAGGAAGGTTATGGAGAGAGGAGTGATTGCAGATTTCTCTTTATGGGGATTAACCAGTGAGTCAGTTACACTTAAATATGAGCATATGCTTAAGTTAATTTGATTTTCATACTAGATAAAGCATGGTGATCATTGACCAAAGCATTTGTGCTCAGAAGAAAGCTCTCTGCAGCCTAAGGAAGGCATACACTGAGACTGTTTGAGCTCCAGCTTCCCCTGCCCAGGGGCAGCATCCTCCTCTGGACCCTGCTGGGCTTTTGGAGAGACTGTGCCTCCCTACCCAGAGGAATGGCTCCCACCCACCTGGATGCTTTTTAATTCACTTCAGGCCAAATGAGTCGCATTAGGGCAGATCAGTACAAATCCATCTGTCTGTGAGCTGGTGCAGGAACCCTGGAGGGGAGCCCAGCAGCCATGGGGATGGGAAGGATGCTGGACATTCGTGTGTTCAGCAGATGATGCCCTAATTCAATTTCCAAACAGTGTTTCACATTTAGGTTATGCTGACAGGGAGTACCCTGAAGCTAGGCAGAAAAAAAAATCCCCAAATTTGCAGGCCTTAGGGTTTGCACCAGCTTCTCTGCAGCCATGTATATGCAGTGCAAGCAAAACTGGGCTGCAGGTTCCACGGGCAGGCAAAGCCCGAGTGACTTGCCAGGCCAGACGTGTTACTGTGGCAGAGGTGTAGCCTTGTGAGCAGCCGGTCCCCAAAGCCTGGCTCCACACTGACAGTCCTTTTGATGTGCCTCCCCACTGATGGGTGCTTGGCTTCCTCGCTGCCAGGGCCAGCTCATTTTCCTGGGAAGGAGGCGATGTTGTGGGCAGTAGAGCTGCTCTCCTGTGTGTTACTCAGGAGGACCTCCCATGCCCCAGATACATCAAACTGCATAATGTTGTCTCCTAATGGAAGTGCTGGGATTCTGCTCCAGGAATCTCTAATGCTGGGGTGGTTCCTCGCTGGGAGAGGAGGACCCACAGGTGCTGGTTGTGTGGCCAGTGGCAGCCAGCTCGTGAATGTGGCACCTGCAGGAAGCAGAGACCTGCAGGATACCCCTGCCCAGGGAGCCCTGTGGTGGTGTTATTCTCACTCACGTCTTCCTGCTGCACTCCCTCCAGGGATGTGTTTGAAATGGGGTTGGAGGGTGCCAGCAATCCATAAAAGAGTGACAGACAAGCTGTTATATTGTTATATTTTGCTACCTATCATTTTAATGTCACTTTTAATGTATGAATTATACCCCCATTGTGTGTAATTATATTTCTTCTCCCAACCCTGCTCAAGGAACAATGGAAAGATGGAGCTGTTAATATTAAAAACAGCACATCTCTCTCAAAAAAAGTTAGAGGTCACACCTTAATTCCTAGTGCATGAGGATAGTTAATCAAAAGATGATGGGACTAGAATGAGTATGGGGACAGAAATATCCTGCACAATTTCTTGCAGAATTTAATTAGAAAGGAAGTATTAATAGCATCTGCATGTGCAACTCTATTTTGCCGTGCAATATGAGTAGCCTTACCTGGAGCCAGACTGATGAAAAGACCATTGAACTTCTTTTTCTTTTATCTTCTTTTTTTATTTTCTTCCTATAATAAAGGAAAATAATGAGCCAAAATCAATAATAATAATAATACTTAATAGCATAAACCCCAGCAGGAATCACCTTCCTATCATCTGTCTTTAGAGTTCTCTTTTAGGTCAAGAGATGATGCTAATCGATGAAGCATTTTGCAAAAGTTCGTGCTCTACTTGTCCCAGTAATGAACCTTCAACCTTTAATTTTCTTAGTAGCACATAGTTCCTCTGTGGGAAAGTCACTGTGGGGGCCTTCATGTTGAAAAGCCAATTATTTATGCTAACTGGGGCGTTGGTACTGTTTGACTTTGGTCCCCGGTTGCTCAGGCAGGTCTGTTCCTGGGCCACCCCGTCACTGTGGGATGAGCACTGGCTGCAGATCAGAGCTTCCAGGCTGCTCCCTTCCCAAATGATGTGCTGCACTCCCAGGGCAGGGACCTCATTCTGGCTTCAGATTCGCAGAGTGTGCCTGCTGGATGGCATGGCTGGAAAACGTTCAAGCAGAAATATAGATAGCTTATTATAACAAAGAAGTGGATTTCCTTCCCTTCCCACTCAAAACAGAGTTAGGTTTTTAATACTTTTTTTATTAATTTTCTCGCAAAATGAGAAAAAATTGAATTTACTCAGTATCTTACAACTTGATTTCAATTATGAGATCATAAAGCAGACTGTTTCTTAATGAATTAAGAAATGAAGGCTTCATTAATTGAATCCAGCATGGCTTGCAAAATGCTTTGTTCAGATGAAGACTGCAACTAAAATGCAAAGCGTTTTCTTGCTGGTTATTTTGTTTGCTTTCCCTTTGTGGTTCCCATGGAGGTGGGCTGGAGGCTGGCCAGAGGCAGCAGGCAGAGCACGACCTACCCATGCCTGGTGCTGGGGTGGACATTTGCAGCTCTGCCGAGATGTGATGGGAGATGTGGGCCATGGGGAGGTGAGAGAGTGTGAGGAGAAAGCCAATACTAAATAGGATGGGTCATCCTTAGGGTCACACGTGCTGTTCCCAGCTCTGCCTCAATGAATGCTATATATAATCCAAACAGTCTATTCTTCAAGTGCCTTTTTTTTATTTTTTTTTTTCTGTTTAGTAATCCTGATGCTAAAGGAGATCAGGCACATAAGCCAAATTAAGTTTCATCCTTAGTCCCCAGGCATGCTCTGGCACTGGTGTCAGAGACCTGACCAAAGCAATCCCCAGGTGTGCCACTGCCTTTAGTCAGGGCCAGGAACTTGCCCAGTGGTTTCAAAACAGCAGCTTGCAGCAGAAAGTGTGCTCTAGGACACCTCTGTCCAGTGCAAACGCTTTAAATTGTCCTGCTTCTTCAGTTCCTTGTTGTATTTTCAAAAACACTCCTTTTCTCAGGACAATGAATGACCTGCACAGCCCATCAGTAACGTTGGAGCCTTTCTGTGGCAGCGCCTGTCCCATGAACAGCACAGACCAGACAGGAATATGGAGCAGGGCCTCGATAGAGCAACCACAGAGAATCAAGGAGTTTCTGATCTCCTGTCCCTCACACCAGCACAAAAACTATTGCCAACCTAATCACCTGGCAAAGCTGTTTCCTTGCCCTGACGTGGAAGAATTTGCCCATTGAGGTTTTATGGTGTCACATGTAGAAAAGAAGCCAAAGCTTTTGCTGAGCTGGAAAGTCACTGTACTTCATCGACAGCCACCTCCACAGTGCTGGTGTCAGGAGTGGAGATTTCCCAGAGCAGCAGTAACACGATAAGCCCTTCCCAGCAGGGATGGCCAGAGTGGGGAGCACAGCAGGCCCCTCTGTGAGCAGATGCCTATTAGAAAGGGGAACACTTGGCTACCTTGTAGCTTGGATTTGTACTTAGCTAGGAAAAAAATCGTGTTAAGCAGGGTGGTTTGCTTTGACCTTTAGATAAAGATGATCTCTGCTATGCATTCAGAGTGTTACTTTGTAGTGGCACCCTGTTTTCCAGAAGATTCTTCAATGTGGGCTTCCTAGTATAACCGAGATCTTATTTTATATGTGACATAAGCAGGATGATGTCTCACCATGTCTGGCAAAGATTTAAAAAGTGTGTGTGGGAGCAAGTGTCATCTGGGCATGAATGTTTAAACATGGTCCTTCTGGGATCATTTGAGTCCCCAAGCTGTGGGGTCTACAGTTAGATCACTGACTCAGCTGAGTGATTTGTACGATTACATGGAGCTGGGTGACATGCTACAGGACAAGCATCTATGTGAATAATAAATAATCCCACCATTTGCATTCCTCCAGCACGCCTGTCTTTTCCAACCAACAGCCCCGTCTACCTTTTGGAGTTGATGGAAGTCAGTGCTTAGTTTATGTCTCACCAGATGGGGGTAAAAAAACCAGTCAGTGTGTTGACCTGAGATGTTGTGCTGCAGGGTGAGCTGTGCCCGCCAGGGGACTGCTGTGCACATACAGCCACAGTGGGGTTGTCTGGCTGGCCAGGGGCTGCAGAAGGGGACCACAGCTCAGTAAAGTGAGAGTCCACTGCCAGAACTGCAGCAGAGGGTCATTTTGTGACAAGGAACATATGTTCCCAAAAGCTTGCGATAGGATGAGCTGGGATGTTCTTGTGGTTTCCTGTGCTGCTGCTAGTGTCACTGCAGGGGAGGTGGAAACCTGGATGGTCCTGGGCATTCTTCCTTTGCAAAACCTTTTATTTCTGGAAGGAAACCAGTGGCTGCAGCACAAGTGGAGAAGAGGATGTGTATCGCCTCTGTGCAGGGGCACAGACACGTTCAGGCACTGAGGCCGCTGGTGACTGTCGAGGATTTCCAGCAAGTCCTTGCTCTTAGGCTCGTGCAGGCACTTGGGCTCCAATTATAGTGATATCTTGCTCTCAGTCCAATTAAAATTTCATAATCTCTCCACCAGCTGGGGTGGACAGAGTGTATGCCAGGTCAAGAAATATCTTCTAGCTACAGTACTTCTCTGGGAAGTTTTTGGCTCCGTGAGGAATAGTACCTATACAGATCTGATGGAGAAGGGCTGTAAAACCACAGAACTTGCAGCTTCCTTGCAGGCCTTTTTGCAAGCTATTTTATTCTACATTTGGGGGCAGGAAAATTAGGCTTTGAAATATGAGTTGTAGATAAGGCTGTGAGGAAGCTTAGAATCACAGCCTTAGGTGAAAATAAAGCTGTAATACATAAAGCATTAAAAAGGTGAAGTCTAATGGCAGCCTCCAAAGACTTCTGAACAGCTGCAAGGAAGTCTGCCTTATTGCTGCAATTTTAACATGAGTTATATGACACTAGGAAAGACCTGCTCCTGATAGGAGAAATGGCTACATGGCTGTTTGCTGCAATACACCGAGGGCTCCGTTTTAATCAGAGGTAGTTGCCATTCGGCCACCTTTTTGTTAATGGTGTTATTGATTATTCAGAGCCACTTGCAAGCCTCAAAGCACTTTACAGAATTAGGGGAAGCCTCCAGAGTGGAGTTGTTTGCTTGTTTGTTTTTCTTCTGCAGAGCAGTTTTGCCACAGACCAAATCCTGAGGTCTGTACTTAGCTCCATCTTAGCCAGACCTTGCTTAGGCAAAGCTCCAGGTGGCTTTGGTGCTCATCCAGCAAAGGCAGCAAGCAGCTTGGGGCCCCATCCTGTGCAAGTGGCCAGGTGCAGCCAGTAGCACAAAATGCTCGGATTTTGTCCAATAATTATGTTTGTAAATAATACGTGAAATAATTAATTTGGGCCTTGCTGGTGCCTTGCTGTGTGTTGTTCACCATTTGCAATGGCTTGTTGTGGGCAGAGCCAGGCAGGATGCACTGCTGCAGCCCCACGTAGACCGGGAGATTTGAGGCATCCAGCCCAGGCATTGATGGTGCACTCGAGCATGTTTTGATTTGCCAGCCTCAGTGAACAGCGAGTCAACCCCAACAACTGCCTGTGTCCCTCCCTAGAGCTTTGAATTGAGAATATGCTGTGCTGGGAGATAATTTGCTCTCCGAACTTGCTCTGGAAACACAGCTAGTGAGGTGCAAGGAGATGGGCAAGCATGACTTTTCTTCAAATAGGAAAAGTTTCAGAGCAGAAGTCATCACCTCCCGCGAGCAGCTCCTGGCCTGGCATGACAGCAGCAGTGCTGCTACCATCTGTTGGTGAACAGCAGAAAAGGAGCAACAACAGACCCCTCAATAAATCACTTCCCAGACACACAGGTACATGGCCGCCTTCCTTGGTGGGCGCAGGAAGATGTGCTGTGCTGCAAAGACCCCTTGGAAAAGTTAGGTCAGAAGCTGCCCTGGGGACAGGCCGGCTGTGCTGGCACTGGTGAGCAGCAGGTGACACTCAGCTCGGGGCGGAGAGGAAAGCGGGCAGCAGGAAAGCAGGCAGAGCACTGCAGCAAGCTGGCAAGGAGCAGCGGCCTCCCACTGTGTTTTCCTCCAAAATCCCATCCCTGGTGGCTACCCCTTGGGGGAGTGTGAGGGACGGCACAGGCAGGGGCAATATTAGGGGGACAGCAGGGCTCCTGGGCCGCAGCTTTGCCAAGGACACCCTGCGTGCTGCCGACGCTCAGGCTCTGCAGGCCCAGTGGGTGCTGGGGCCAGCAAGCCCTGCAGGGTGTCTTCTCCAGGGCACAGCAGCTGTGTGGAACAGTCCTGGCACAGTGGGAATCTCCTGGTGAGTTAATTCTGTATTCCCAGGCCCCTTTAGCAGAATGTCCTGGTGCAGGGGAGCCTGGCAGAGCTGCAAAGAGTGGGGGCTGAGTCGCTGCAGACAGTGGCCTTAAGAAAGTGATGGTATGTCCTAACATCCAAGAAACACTTGTAGAGATCTGAACCTGCCCTTGCAGGTGCTGCTAACCCCTGGCAGAAAGGTTATGGCTCCTGAGGTTTATTTATTGTTTTAGAGGACACTCTATCATTTAAAGGTGCTCTCTAAGATGGCAACCAGCCTTGACCACGGTCCAACTCATCTCTCCAGCTCCCTGCAGAGCAGGGCTCCTGCAGCTCCCACAGAGGCTTTCTGTAAATGTTGTAAAGCTCTTTTTGTATTTTTAATAACAAGGTGGACAATAACTCTATTTACAGGGAAATCTTCCCTTTGCAGGAGTATCATGTATACCTCTTATTTGTTGCTGCCTGTTCCTACAACCCTTTTGCAAATGGGTAATTCTTGTTCTGATTTTCTTCTAGCGGGGATGTTTTGTTTTCCTGTTGGCTGATGCTGTCTGTTCAGTCTGTGGAGGATTAACCTATGCGCTGTTGCTAGGTGGCCTTAAGCAAAGAAATAACGTAGATCACAGACTCCTGCATTCCTACAGTATGTAACTCCCTTGTTCAGCAAGATTTTTCTTTCTCTGTCTCTCTCATGTTTTGTATTTATGGTTGCAGAGGTATTTATTAAAGGATGCACATATAATTTGAACAAAAATAATAGGCCAGGGCCCTCTAAAACATCAGGTTTATTTGATCTTAAAATATTTAGTAACTAACTCCTGGCCAGCATTTTTCATGGCTTGGCTTCTGACAGTGTCCAAGCCTCTTCCATAATTTTTAGATTTTTTTTCTTCCTTATTTGAGGTCTTGGGCTCCTGAGAGACACACGGCTCATCATCACAGCTCACAAGCACTGGGATGGGGGTGCCAGTGGGGCTGGGGATTGCACCCCTCTGAGACTACCTGGGTGTGTTGGCATCTCATTGGGGTTACAGTATGATGGGTCTGGTCATCCCAATTTGTACAAAAAATACCGAGGGCAAGGAAGAGTTCAAGGAAGATCTGCAGAAGTGATTGCAGGGCTGACAGAATCAGCTGGGGAGGAAAGATTAGAAGAATTTCGTAGCTCTGACATGCCTTACTGCTGGGTCACTGTCTACCAGTGCCTGTCACATTTTGCAGCACTTTAGTGCTTTTGCTCAGAGGATGTTTTAAGTCTCTTATGACCCAAATACAGCCTAAGTCATGGAGCATTCCCTAGGGAGACACACCAGTTACCGGCTTCGTTTGTTCAGTGGTGAAAATGAGGCAGAGCGATTCAAGAGCATTGTTTTCCTCATGGCATATACTCAAATGTGCAGTTCTTAGAGATAACTGCACTTCTGGTGGACACAGAGCCCACGGCACTGCCCTGAGGCCATAGAACATTCACCAAAAACCCGGTCACACTTCCATTGACTCCAGAGCCCAACTTCTGTCTGTGCTCCAGCTCCCATCTCTGCTGGTGCTGCTCTGGTCCTCTGTGCCCCTGCCTGCACGAGCATATTTTCTGCTAAATAAAAATAGTGAGAGGGATTTGCAGTGAGATTTCACAGTAAAACAGGACACTGCAGCCTTATTCCACGTGTGCATATCTGTATCAACTTCTGACAGCATTAGAGAGGCAGTGACATCAAAGGCACCCAGTTTCTTCAGGTGCAGAGTGGATGAGAACACCCTGTGAGGACAGCAAGGTGTCTCCTTGGTGTGTGTCCCTGAAGGGAGCACCTGGATTTCTGGCTCTTCCTGGGAGAGCTTTGGTGTCTGCACCTCCAGAAATAGCCATCAGAATGAGCCCATTGCATTTATCTGGGAAGTCTTTTATCCCAACCTTTTATTTCATCCTGTTGTTGGACAAGTAATTCCCTGTACTGACTGCTGATACCCTGAGATTTAACTTTCTTTTTTACTTTGACCCATCTCACTGTTTGAACTGCTCCTAGGCAGCATTTATCAGCCCTCTTCAGATGCTGATTAGAGCTGAGCAAATACACCACCGTGAATATGTAATGACTTGCGGTTTAAATTTTTCACGTCTTTTCTTGAGAGTTCATTTTATAGATGTTTTCTGATATGCAGTTATTCTGAAATCCTTTGAAATCTCCTAAAATTGTATGCTGGACTATTATATGAATATTTCACACTGATGCCTTACAGGGCAGTTAGCACTTGGCTGTGTAAGTCCTGTAATGTTGCAGACGGGTCCAGCTAGGACATAAGCAGCCGTGTTCCAGGTGTACACACTCAGCTGTGCAAATGTAGGCAGCAGTTGCCACAGACATTTTCCATGTCCAAAACATATTTGCTGTTACTGTTTTGTCCATGAATTCTCAGGTCATCTGACAGCAAGAAAAAGGCACGTGCAGTACAGCCCTAGGCTGAGTTGGCAAAACCCACTTCAAATTACAGACACCTTTGCTTTGCATCACTATCACTTGCCCACCTCTATTTCTGATCTCCAGCTAGGAGCAATGTGACTAACTGGCCTGAGGAGTTCTTACCATGGATACATTCCTCCTTCCCGGCCTCTTATTTTTCAAGCTGCCTCACATGTTGAATCTGGCAGTTTGCATTAATAAAATAGGTTGGTCTGAAATGCCCACAGGACTTTTTTTTCTCATAGCACAGCAGGGTGGGATTTTTTGTATATACAAAGGACTCTGATGTAAAAATACATATTTCTACAAAGCTCTTGTGTTCTTCCTCCTGCGGCTCTTTAGTTCGGCCGTCCCAGCGTGGCCCCAGTGCTCAGTGCTGGGGGTGGCCACACACACCCTGCGAGCACAGCACTGCCGGGATGGGCTGAGGGGGGTACAGCTGCACCAGGGGCCTGCTCACAGCCACTGTCAGAGCTCACTGCACAGGGGAAGGGTGGGCTGGCAGCAGGGCAATGCCATGGGGTTTAGGGGCAGTCCATGTCATGGCTAGCTCTGGCACTGGCTGTCTTGGCAAGCCTTGGCTTGTCACCAACCATCACCGTGTCTCGGTGACCTGTTCCCACCCAGGTAGGCTGCCTTTTTCCTGTGCTCATTGGGCACATAACTGCGAAAAATACCCTGAAGAGGCAAACTCGCTTGTTCACATAGATGTTAGTAGCTCCCAGGAGCACGAGGAGCTGCAGAGAGTGCCTGGGAACAACCCCTGCCCTGACTTCGACAGGAGCCCTGTGGTGGTGATGGACAGAGTGCACCCAAACAGTGCAGAACTCCCAGAACAGAACGGGGGGATAAGACCCACAGGCAAACCTCTGCAGCCGTCCAGGGCTGGTGCCACTGACCCTGGGAGGTACAAGCCATCTTTTCCTCCTGCCATGGCAGTGCCTGAGGCAGCAGCCTGAGGTGTGGCTCACCCCACTGAAAGCCTGGGGGCAGCTGTGGCTGTGGGCAGCCTGGGCCAGCTGGAGTGTGCTGATCTGCAGAAAACTCGTGTCTTGGCTTCAGCTCAGTTGCTTCCTCCAAGGGGTTGGTGCTCAAGCCCCCATGTGAGTGGCCACCTGGGGGGCAAATCTCCCCCTCCAAATCGCTGGAGAAGAAACGAACTGCTGTGTGTTGGGAACTGTTTTAATTTAACTCCTGAGGAAGTCAGGATGGTTGTTGCTACCTTCTGAAATGTCTCACAGCCCTGTGGTATCCTCCAGCCGAGAGTTCTTTCAGGTGCAGATGTCTGCTAATGCCGAAACAGAAATTGTAGTGATAGTTTTGTAAACTTTATACAAACTTTTGTAAACTTCATACAAATAAGCAATATTCTCCAGTTCCTAAACCAGGCTCTTTTGTTTGTTTTTTTCCTTTCTTATATAGAAGAGGACCCTGTCCTCAGCTAAAATTAGGACAGTGCTAAAAACCTGGCACTATGTATGTGTAACTTTCAAAAAATATGAAGGCTGAGGTTTTGAAAAGGCTTGGACTTGCTGGGAATTTTTTTCCATTGAAAGTCAACAGGAGCTTGGCATTTAGCTTACCTAAACTCATTTGGAAACCCCAGCCTATGTGCCTGCTAGATAGGCGGTACACTTCAGGAGCATTTAACAAACTAAAAACAGAATTATTGATACAATCGAAAATTCTTTAAGTTTTTGCTGGCCTGTGGTATCAGGAATGCTCAGCTGTTGGTTATTAATGATCACACAGCAAAGAGAAGGCTCATACAAATGTTATGTCTTATTACTATTGATCGGTTTTAAGGGTATGACTTGACCAGAGTATCGTGAAATAGATTAACTTTATTAATTATTTATTGCGTAGTAACTAGATATTTAATGTATCTGTACAGCTATTGTGTCTCCACTGCAGTTTGATTAACAATTTCTTCACGCAGAGGAACAAACTGGTGCAGTAGAACATCCTTTCTGACATGAAATCTGTTTGGCAGCACAATGCCTGCCCCCACCGAGGCTGGTTCCCCTCGGGAGCTGGACCCTGTGCGGAGCTGCCATGGCTGCGCCGAGCGGCGGAGCCGCGGCTCTTCCAAAGCCCTCCGTGCCCACGGGAGCGATGCTGCTCCACAGCCCCGGCTGAGACAGAGGCGCTGTGAGAGGCGGGCAGCCAAACCCGGCGGGAGGGCACTCAGTGTGCCGGCGGGGGGGCAGCAGGGTCCCCGGGCCCCCGACCCCCGCTGCGGCGCTGGCGGCAGCGCGGGGATGTCGCCAGGGGCTCTCGCCCCAAGCCCGGGGCGCGCTGGCACGAACCCGAGCGGGCTCAAACCGGCGGGTTAGAATGTCGTACGGCTACCCCGGAGAGGGGGCCGTGCCCAAGCCGCCGCCTCGCCCCCCGGCCTGGCCGCCCCTGCCTCTTCCTCCTCCTCCTCCTCCTCCTTCGCCTCCTCCTCCTCCTCCTCCGCTCCCCCGCTCCGTCCCCTGCCTCGCCCGCGGCGCCGCTCGTTTTCTCACAGCTCCCGCTGCTTCCCGTTCCTCCCCCGGCTCCCGTTGCTATGCCCCGCCGGGCCGGCCGCCGGCAGGAATTCGTGGCCTGTCCAGCTGCTCCCAGCGTGGCCCCCGCGCCCCGGCTGTGCCGCCGGGAGCCCCCCCGAGCTGCTGCCCCCGGGGCCGGGCACGGCCCCAGAGAGCTGCGGCCTCCCAAATGCTGCACCGGGCTCCTTTCCCACGGCGCGGCTCCGCGGAGGTGTGGGTTTTTCCTCTTTCGAGAAGACATGCCGAGACCTGGCATCATGTTGTTCCCCGAGTGGCGATGAGTCCCGAGCCAATGGCCATTTTGGGCTCGGCGTTCCCCCGGGATCTGCAGGCAGGAGCACTCAGCCCCGCAGCCACCGCTGCCGCCAGACAGAGCGGTCCTCGCTGCCCCCACCGTGCCCGGCAGCAGCGTGGTGATGTCTGAACTGCCCCGGTGCTGTGCTGTGCTGTGCTGTGCTGTGCTGTGCTGTGCCGTGCCGTGCCAGCTGGACCCCCAGGGCAGTGCCGACCCGAGAAAGCCCAGAGCCACCTGGCAGTCCCCGGGAGTCTGGTCCCCAAGGCAGCGGTGGTGGTTGCCCAGAGAAGTGTGCAGGCTCCAGGGGTGGGGAGTTCTTCCCAGCCCTCGTGGATGTTTGTGCCCGCCTCTGGGAAACGCCACGCGCTGGGGCCCTGGGCATTTGGTGCCTCATTGGAGGACAGAACAATAATACTGAGCAACATAGCAAGATAACCACATAAAATAAACAGCAGGACATTTTTTTATGCGGTGTTGTTATATTTGCCTTGAGAATCTGCACTTCTGCATTTAAAAATCCTCTTCAGGATTTAAAAATAAAGCCCTAAAAATAAAAGTAAACAAACCCAGCTCTCTTTAAACCTTCTGGCCTCTTCTATTTTGCCCAGCTGACTGTAAGCCTTATTGCTGGTAAGTCTTATTCTTTTCTATCTAAGAAAGGAGTCCTAATAAGAGAAAAATAAACACTGCCAATCACAGAATTTAAACAGGACATCAATGGGGTTGATAATAGGAAAATATTCTGTGAGCCTTCCAAAACCCTCTGGAGAGATGAAGCCCAGAGATCTGTGGAAACCCAGGCAGATTCTATAGAAGCTATTTGATAAATCTTACCAAACTTAATAGAGAATGAGATCTTTTCCCTGGGTTTTTGGCATCATTATTCAATAGCGATGAGATAATTTTCTATTCAGTAATTTTCTGTTCAACAGCGAGGAGATAACTTTCTTATGAAGTTTTTTACAAGAATAAAAACTGCATGTCCTCACTCTCCACCTGCTCCACACGACAACCTCATCCATGTTATCACATCAAATCAGAGGGGGTACCATAAATATCTCAGTATTAAAGAACAAACTTTCTTTAAAATGCCTCTTTCAAAACTGCCTGCGGGTCTGCCTGTGCAGCTGTGAGGTTTGTTAATCAATAGCACCACGCAGTACGCTGCGTCTTTTTGCGTAATTACAGAGTGAAAGCAGACACAGAAAAGAAGCAAGTGGAAACTATTAATTTTGTAGAATAGGACTTGATTTGTGTTTCAGTTTTCTTTTCTTCGGTGCAGTGGGAAGGAGCTGGAAGAGGAGGTGACAGCAGAAGCTTGGCTGCCCGTCCTCAAGCTGCTTGATTTAATGTGAAGCCGCTGTTTGGACTTTGCTTTCCTGAACCCGTGAACAGCTCAGAGGGTGCAGAGGCAGCATCCCCTGGGAGGGGGATGTTGGGCGTGGACAGGCTGAGCTGGGACACAATATACTGCAGTTGTGAGCGTCAGCTTCATACCACTGCTTGCCAAAGGTGCCAGTGATGGTTTTCACGGCAAAGACAATCTCGAGGGTGAGAAGGTTTTGGTGCAAAGGTGCTTTTTTTAGAAGCAGCAGTCGTAGATGGCTGGCTGATGCTGGCAGGATTGGAAATATGGTCAGGTATTACTATTCTTCCTTGCTTTATGAGGAAACAGAGGTGGGGAGAGGTCGCTTCTCCCTGTTAGCAGAAGCCTTTGGAAATGTAGGACTTTTTAGACAAGCTACCCGTGTAAAATGCTTGTAACAGCCCGGACCCTGGCGACAGCTTGCTCTTTGGCTGCTGGTAGGAGCCTGGTCCAGACGGCAGCTGTCTGGTTGTGTTCAGCAGTCTTTGATACCACATTTTGAGTTCCATAGAGTGGGTGCTGCCAGGTCCAGTTCCCGGGGCGAGTTTGCCCCAAGGCCTCACAGCACTTCCTAACCCCTGCTGGGACCGCGCTTAACGACTGAAAAAATCCACCATCCATTTCGAGAGATGATCCCGGGCTAGTGTGAATGGGACTTCTTGACTGTAAGGTGGAAGGAAAGGTGATGCGCCCACTACTAGTTATTAACATTGCTAAACCTTTTCTCTAGATAGAGAAGTCTTCTATCTCTGGAGTGTAATTCCGAACATCTCTTAAGCATTACACAGACACATGGCACAGAAATTTATAATCATAAAAAGAAACAAGGATGCCTGAATATATGGAGGACATGAATCACTCCTAATGCTGGAGGTCGATCCATAATACCCTAAATAAGTACTCTGAGTCCAAGTGCTAATTATCTGCTAATGGGGTATTTGTTCTCCTTCAGTTATGTAAAAGTACACAGCATTCAGCTTAAAGAGTGCGCTTAAATGGCTTTGTTGTGGTGGAGAATGAACAGCCTTGAAGGCTGCTGCTATGGTTTGCCCTGCAGCTCCTGGAGCCCCTTGCTAAGCTCCTGGTGCTGACCTTACTGCGCCTCTCTTCTCCGGCTCCTCCACTTGTCATTTCAGATGACTTTCGGTCTCTGTATCTCAACATTATCCCAGTCAGCAATGCTGGCAGAAATGTAAAGAAAATTTTAAATCCTATATCGTGGTTTTGGCCACCGCTGCTGGTCAGACAGCAGTGAAGATGCCTGTCGAGTACAAGGGGAGCTTCCACCCGAGTAACAAAGCCCCCTAAAGTGAATGAGCTCTTTGATCACAGCCCTGATAAGGAGGGGTCTCAGTGGACACAGTGAACTGCTCTCACGGGGAAAGAGATGCAGTGACCCATCCTCATTGCAGAAATGCCTTGTCGGAGCTTGCAGAGCTGAGCAGACATCAAGGAGAGGGTGAGGGACAAGGGCCTGTGCTGGAGCCAGCAGCTGGAGCCAGCCTGTGACATACTTTCACTGGATAGCTCACCCCAGGGCACTTTTCCTACACCAGGGCTTCACTCGCTTTTAACTAATTCAAATGAAGAAAGTATTTTTTATTCCTTATGTCCTTTGAGCAGCAGTACAGACCCACATCCAGCGGGAATGAAAAGAACCCAGAATATGTTGATCACAGGGAGATACTTTCTCTGAGCTGTGATAAAAATATGGAAACATAATACTTTCTTATACTAAACATCGTAAGTTATTAAGTAATATTATAATGCTATGATTACAGGAATATTCAAAAGGCAGGTGCAGAGCCTGGAAATTCTTTGTGCTAAAGGTGGTTTTGTCATGAAGTGCAGATCCTCTGCCTGACTCCCACACCGTTTCCTATGGCATCTAATTGGAACAGAGGCAAAAATTAACACTTTGCTTTTGTGCTAAGGGAAGGGAAAATACCTGCTTGTATTTGTAGGGTATTGCACAGCCTGTGCTTTTAGAATTGTTATCAGTAATGATAACAGTTTTACTGTAACTGTGGAGGGGGGTGTGTGTGTGATTTGTCTACAGATGGGTATTTTGTGATATTTGAGCTACATTCAGCTCCAGTGTGTGATAGTATTTTTCAAAAAATGTCACTAACTGCACAACTTACTCTGTCTTGATTTGAGACTATTGTATGTCTTCTTTAACACAAGGAAAAATGACTGATAGAAGAGCCATACACAAGTGAAAAAGAATTTAAAATCACTGTCCTTATTAGAGATGTATGAATACTAATACTGGTGCACATGGCATGCATGCCCATGAAACAGGCTCCTAGTCCTGTGCATAGTAAAATGTGTTTCACAGTGAAACCTTCCCTTTGTTTTTTAATGCTCTTGGATTACATCTCAATCCTTTTTCACTGTAACTTCCCGAAGTGTAAACTCAGGCACTCTGGATGGATCCTGCCTGCAGACACACCAAGGATTCTTCAAGCGAAGCCTTTCCTTTCTGTGCACATCCTCCCTCTGGAGCGCCTCTAGTTTCTGCTGCTCTGTAGCCCGAATTTCAGACTATGTCAGTCCTCTCTTACGACTAAAATGTGGGATGCCAGTTATTTATTTATGTAAAATGTTCGGAGGCATTAACTCGAGAGCACCATAGAAACTGGGCTGGTATTGTAGTCGGGGCTTTTATTCAGGTTGTCTGATGCACTGTGGATGCCGCCTGCCTTTGTGTGCTCCAGTCCCATGTTTATCCCGACGATGCCTTTGTGTTCCCTATTTGACATATTTTACTGTAAATAAAGAGCGACGCTGTCTTGCAGCTGTATCCACTGTGACATTTGACTCTCCGCTGAATGATTGCATTGTGCTGTGTGCTTTGAAAACATTATCTCTTTTAAGAAATAATTCAGTCCTTTAATAGTTTCCTGCATGTGCCTGTATTCCTTTGCACATCCAGAGAGCTCAGGTGTTCACCCACCTCTGTCAAACCTCAGCCAGAGCAGTTCCTGCCGTGCTGAGGGCTGGCAAGGGTAGAGGTGCCTTGGGCACCAGGCCTTGGCAGTGCTCAATTCCCATTTTGTATGGTCTTTTTAGCTGCACCCTCTGATCAGATGTGCAGTATGGCTTTTTCTGGGGCACGACCGTTTTGCCACATTGCTTAGATATTATGCAGCATCTCTTAATTAGGTCTATGTGTATGATATATTCTTTAATTTAAGGTTGATTCTGTTACTGGCTGCTCCACAATTAAGGTGATCTTTCCTTGCTGCCTGGTCATGGGTGTTCACCAGATCAGTCTTTTATGTGTTGAAAGTATTCCTCTTTTTGACTTTAGAAAGTTTAAATCCTTACTGAGGCTGGATTTCTCGAGGCAGGCTTTGTCTACTGGGTGCCTAATTCCCTTAGCCCTTGTTGAACTCCCCAGCTTTCACGAAGTTTCTATTTTTGCCTTTACACAACTGTACTATTTTTATGCAACTTGTAATTTAAAACTGATTCTGAAACACTTTTAAAATAACTGTCTCTATATAGAAATGTATAGGGTTTTGCTCTCAATACTGAATGCAATCTATATGCTATACAGAGACTGATAGTCCTGCCTGCATTTTCCAGAGAAAAACATCAGATTCCTATAATGCTGCCAGGGTGGGACCACCTGAGATAACATTTTCTTTTACCAGTTCTCTGCCTTATACACAACTGTTTTGGGAAAACTCAAGCCGAAGTGCTAATATTCCAGTCACTCTCCGTCTGGTGTGGATGGAATAATATCGCGAGAGAGCGGGATGGTGTAACCACTTTCCAAAGAGAAAAGATCTCATTGTCACTATTACTACGGGTAGTATCTTCCTGAAAATGTCATCAAACTTTAAAAATTATGTTCACTGTGCATGCATGTGGCAGAAGAGAGCAGAGTGAAATGAAATCATCACCTTGAGTTCTCTGGCATGAAAAGTGAGTGTGTGTACTGGTTTCCTTAGAAAAGGGAGTGCATTCATACCAGTGCTGGTGCCTTTGAGGAGAAGCATGGCAGCAAATGGAGGGGCAGGGACCACCATGTCCCTGCAGATCAGGGTTTGGTGCCTCTGTGTCAGCCTCACGGGGCTTGGATGGGAAATTTGTTGGAGGAGGTGGCGGATGCCTCCACCAGCAAATCCCATCTTCAGACAAGCCATGCTGAGCTCGGGGGGCTCCGCTGCATCTCAGGACTGGTTCCCTCTCACCAGCAGCTGCGTTGTGTATAGTATAGGATCTGTGTCATGTATAATATAGAACAATGACATTCCCAAAAGGGGTTACAAGCAGAGAATCCGGCATCCAAATTGCCCCAGCGACCTGATGAGACACGGACGTCATTTGGAGCTGCAGGAGGGCTTTTGGTTCTCTCCCGGAGAGAACAGCTCTGCTCTCTGGCACTCTTGGCTTTGTGCTTTTATTGAAATTCCCCAGAATAAAAAGGAAAGGCATCTGTGAGGGAACAAGATTGATAAGAGATTCAAAATGTATTTTTATTGCATTCTTAAATTACCATAATGAAATTAAATTATTAAATGTATTTTTATTAAATTAGCACACAGGCTGGTGTCATTTGCCTTAAATATTTTAATAAAGCCTGTGAAGTCTTCCCTTGTTATTAGCGCTCTTGAAATGTATCTGTTTTAATAACAATATGAGTTTAAGTTCTGGTGTTGGGAAGAGAGCCTGGATGGGTGAACTCTGCATTTCTCTGGGGGGCTCAATAGGGTTATGGGGCTTTCTTTGCTTAAGAGTGGCTGTGGGACCACATAAACTCCCTGTACATATATCTGGAGGAGATGCACAAATGATGTGTTGTGACAATAGAGCAGCAAAGCATTTAGGCACATGTTGGAAAACTCTGTGGAGCAGAGATGTACTTACAGAGCAGGGCCTGGAGGAAATCTGTGTATTGCTGGGTTTGAAGATAATAGAGAGGGATGAATTAATAATTATATATGTGTGTGCCACATTTAAAGACAGATTTATGTATGTGATTCATTTTTTTCTGTCAAACACGCCTTCCCCCTTTCTTTAGCTATAAACTGAGTATTTTTCCAACAGATGCCAGCATGGAAGGCAGTGGTTGCAAGGGTGCTGCTGCTTTGAGGACAGCTGTGAGAGTGAACTTGAACTAGTTTAATGGGAGGAGTTGGGGATGCTCAGACCAGGGCTCCTCATCTTGCTCTGAACCAGATAGGGCCTTGCAAATAAACCTTCTAACTGGCCTTCTGGCAAGAGAAAAACGTAAAAAAAAAATTAAAAAGAAAATTTATAGATTTCTTAATGAATTTTAAAAAGAGGGGAAAGTTGTAGAAACGGTTCATTTTAATTGTGTGTTTTAAGATTATTTTAAAAAAGTATAGGAAATGTGGGAGCAGAGGGCTGGATGGCAAAGGGGCTCAGGGTGGCAATGGGTCTTGGGAATTACTTGCCAAGTGGAATGTGTAAAACTAAGATTGAAATCCCCTCCTTGCCTGATTGCACGGGGATTTGAATTTGGGTCTCTGAACTCCTCTGAGAGTGCCCAACCGCCAGCACATTCTGGGATGAGAATCTGTCCTGCTGAAGCTGTTCTGCTTTGTAAGAATAATTAAATATTCATTGGGCCAGTGAGAGAACAGAAACAATTTGATAGCCTGGGGATTAAGCCTCTCCAATAAGACAAGGATACAGAAGTAATTCAGTTCCTGATCCAACTCTGATGCTGAATGGATATGAATCTAGGGTCACACTGCCCAAATGTACCATGATCCTACGTTTTTCAGTATATCCATATCACAATATTTTTTTTCCTTGTCAGCCTTTTTTATTTCTTTATAGAAACTGTTATCACATTGGCTTTTGTAGTGGTGAATCTCCATCAACTAGAGTTATCCCCATTTTTTACTGGGAGCAGAATGGGGACCACGGGCTCTTTAGCAATTCATCCTTGTCCTGGGTTAGCTTTTCTGAACACCCAATTTGCTACTAGTGCAGTGAGGTGGAAGAAGTGTATCTTGATTATAGTGGTCTTATAGGAAACATTTTTTACTGTATGTCCAGTCTATTGTGGTAATCTGGAATCATACAATAGGAGGGAACCATAAACCTTTATTATGACATTAATAAAACATATAGTTTCTGTCAAACCTTAAGAAACCAGAAAATCACCACTAAACATCAATTCAAATGTGATGCTGCATTAAGAAAAAGCATTACAGTTCTATACTGAACTCACTCAATCAAATGACAAACTCATTCCTGAGTTGCTTTGGTTTCTTTTGGTGTGTGGGAAGAAGAAAAGAGAAAGATATGTTCCAGGTGGAGATCACTAGCAGGAGAGCCGTGCCTTCACACAGCCCCCTGCACCCCTCTGTCTGATCTGAGCTTGCAGGCTGGGCAGAGCCCTCCATCCTCCCCGCTGCCCTGGGGCCAGCGCCAGGCCGGGGCCCCTCTGCCAGGACTATTTTCACTGGATCTTAGCAAAACTCACCCCATATTCCCTCCATGTAGGACACTTTCTCTTTTGATGTCCAGACATACAATTGTCCGGGCTCTCGCAACAGCACGGGCCCATCACGTGCGGGGGGAGAGGATGTTTGGAGACAGTTCCTTGCACGTTGCTTGGGGTTCAGTAAATGAAGTGCTGGATGCACCTCGCTCCTACACAGCAGTAAAGGCTGCGTGAAACGAACGAACCCCGTCTAAGTGGGAGAAGAAACTCATGGAGCGTTTATTTTGAGTAATTTCATTCATAACTTGGCACCAAGTGCTCCGTGGGATGACAAGTTTAAAACACTTCGGATTTTTCTAGAAGAAACCCTCCCAGTGGAGAGGCGCGGGCGACTCCAGCTCCTGCTAAATTTAACACCTCGGGAGAGGCAGAGTAAATAACTCTCCCTCCCAGCTCCGCACAAACAGCCCAGCGGAGGGGGGTGTGCGTGTGTGTCTGTGTGTTAAAAACCGCCCGCGACTTTTCCCGCGGCCGCTGAGCCGTTCGCGCTCGGGGGGAATATTTCAGTGCCCCCGCCCCGGTGCGGATCATGGGCGGCCCGGCCCGGCCCGACCCGCCTTGGCGGGGGCTGCGCGGTGCGGGACCGGGACCGGACCCCGCGGGGCGGGGGCTCCGCGCCGCTCCGCGCGGCGGCGAGTCCGGTCCGCGGCGGCGAGTCCGCGTTTTGCGGGCGGCCGCTGTATTTCCCGGGCCGTCCATGGCTCGGTGCTGTTGGCTCTCTCTCCGTCTGATCGGCGCAGGCTGCGCGGGGCTCCCTACGGGATCAGAGCGCTCCCCCGCCGGGACTCCACTCCTCACATCCTCCTGCTGGGACTCAGCTACATTTCCAGCCAAGCCTGGCTTTATTATGTGTGTCTGCACTGCAGCCCCAGCAGCAAGATCAGGAGGAGGAAAAGGAGCCAGGACAAAGAAAAGAGAGGGAGGCTGGCGAGAGCTAAAGAAAATAAAAACCCAGGGCAGCAGCGGCAGCAGCGGCAGCAATGAAGGCAGGAGCGGTGCCACCTTCCAGCGAATAACCCATGGAGGCAGCTAGCGGCCCCGGCATCGATGCAAAGAAGCACTTACCTTGTTCCGCGAAGTGCGTGCGTGCAGGGGAAGGCGGCGGCGAGCGCGGCCGGCCGCGGGGAGCCCACCCGCCCGCCCGCCCAGCTCCAGCTCCGCGCCGCGCACGGCCCGCGCCGCGCCGGGGACACGGGGCGGCCGCCCCTCGGCCCCCGCCGACAGCATAAAAAAGGACTCGTCGCCCTCCCCGGCCAGCGGCGGGGGCGAGGAAGGGAGAGGCAGCCGGGGGCGACCGGGCAGAGAGGGAGGGAGGGGGCCGAGCGCGGACGGGGGAGGATTTAGGAAAATCGCAACAAGGTCGCACCCCCGGAGCGCCCCGGATTGCCGGGGCCGGAGCTCCTCGTGGGTTTAGACACTCAGTTTTCGCCGCGCGCCCTCCCCCACCCCAAAGCCAGGGACCCCGCGCAGGGCTCTGCTGCTTTTTTTTTTTTCCCTCTTTTTTTTTTTTATTATTATTCCGAAAGTGCGAGCCGGACTGAGCCGCAGGGCGCCTGCAAACTTTAAAGAGAACAAAAAGGCGGGTGGGGGGCGCGGGCCGGGCTCGCTTTACATCGGTAGAATTTCCACATCCAAGTGGGGGGGGAAGGAAGGAAAAAAAAAACCCAAACAAAAAAAAACCAAGAAGAAAAAAAATTGCAACTGTTGCGCCTGTGATTTTTCTTTTTTTTTTTTTAAATTTTTTTTTTTTCTCCCGGGGGAAGGTGCCCGAGGGGGTGGAAAGAGGAGTTGAACTTGCCGCATTGCAACAGGCGAAAGAAGTGAGAAAATCAAATAATCGATCCCGCTGCTGCCGCTTCGCCTCGCAAAGTTTGGAGGTGGTGGTGGGGGGGAGGGAGAGAGAAAGCAGGGAGAGGAAGGGAAGGCAGGGACGGGAGGAACACGAGGAGGAGGAGGACGAGCCCCGGCGCCCGGACATGTCCAGGAGGAAGCAAGCCAAGCCCCGCTCGGTGAAAGGTAAGGCATCCTCCGCCGGCCCCCGCCGCCGCCCGGCCCCGGGCAGCCGCCGCCGCCTCCGCCGCCGCGACGCGGCCAATCAGGGCCGGGGCCCGGCTTGGCGGGGATTGCGAATCCCCCCCCGGTACGGGCCGGTGGCGGCGGAGACCCCCCCGGAACCCACGGCGTCTCCCCACGCGGAGCATCCGCCCTCCCGCCGCTCGTTGCGGGGCTGTGCGGGTACCGCGGTGTCGGCCGAGAGTCGCCTGCGACACGTGTCGCGATAATTGATGAAAGAAGCCGGCGGCATCATTGAGGCGGGGAGGGAGGAAAGTTTTCGCGGGGATGCTCGGGTGCGGTGGCGCATCAGCGGGCCAGGGAAGGGAGGAATGAGCTCACTCGTGTTTTAGCCGGTTAGCGTGAAATTAATGTTCCTTTATGATTGGGAATAGTAGCGCCGTCTGTTTGCTCCCGCTGTCCAATGCGCGTAAGGATGGTGAAAGAAGGGGAGAATTAAACCCGATTTGATAGATAGGGGCTGAGAACTTGCTCGGGCTTGAAGAAACAATAGCCAAATTTAGTAACGGCTATATTAGTAAAGGTTAGACATTAAAGTGCGCGTATTCTTCTCCATGCACATTGAAGGGGTGTTTAAAACCTCCTGTTTACGTCCATAAGAAAAGAGCTGCTGGCGAAACGTAAAAGGAGGGCCAGGACCAGCCCCGCGCCGTACTGCACGCCTTGCCAGCTTTTTGACTTTTAAGTGAATGGGTGCGAGAGGGAAGGCGTGATTCCTGAAGCCTTTCGCTCTCAGCCACGAGGAGGTTAGCTGATGTTGGGGAAGGTTTTATTGTCCTCTGCACAAAGCAGAAGTCGCAAACTCAGTGGTCCGGAGGCTTTGTTGAAGAAGCACAAAAGGATCAGAACTTCGGGTGCCCAGAAGATGAAACAAAAAGTCCAAAGCGCATGTAATTAAATAACTTGTGGGTGGACAAAATTAGCGTGCAGTTAATCGACCAGCTAAAGAACGAATTGAAACCGCATCCAGGGCCATTTTATACTATTTTGTGAAATATCCATTCTTTAACAGATCACTGCAATATAAGTCGTACGTGCTTCAAATGTTTATCAAGTTTTCGTAAAGTCGGTTCTTCATCTTTGTATAAACCCCTTAATCATTTTTCCACCAACTAAGGGAACCTTTTAGCATTGTGCTGTGGGGCAGGTTTGCAGCATGGCATTGTGATCCTCTGCAATCCAGGACAATCTGCTAAAGGAGCTACTTCAGTAATTGGTAGATGAGTGTTACAGTCTGTGGGCAGAAGAAAGGGCAGAGCTAAAGCTATTTCTAGGGGATGCTCTGAAATACCTTGTTTGAAACTAAAAGAATCGCAGTTTGAGAACAGTGGAGCAGGCCTTGGGTCATGACTTCCCTTGGATGAGGGGATCACATTTAGTGGCCAGGCCTCTGGAGTTTAAAATATTTTCCTGTGCTAAAGTGTCACATTTAACATTCAGGAAATAGTCCTATGTCAGTGCAAATGGTGTTTGTTCCAGAACCTCAGTTAGTAAACCTTGACATCTTGTGACATTTAACATTAGATATTTACCATTTATTAGTTGTTTGTTTTCTATCTTATTACTTTTTAGGCAGTAGTGTAGTATCTCTCACAAGTGGGTGACACTTTATGATGAAATTTTGACCCTAATTCTGATACAGAAGTGATCACTATTTATAAGAGCTATTTTATTGAATTGAAGCAGGTAGGTTACTGGCAAGTCATAGCTGAGAAACATTATGCCTGTAATGTAGAAATATCTAGAAGGTCTTTGCAATAGTGAGCTGGGTAAAACCCAGTTTTTAAAGATTCTAAATATTTCTGTAGTCTCTAGGCACAAAAAAAAAATGTATTTTCACCTTCAGCATAAACTGGCTGTAAATTACAGGTCTTAGCATGAGCTGCCTAACAGGGAGTCTAAGGAATGAGCTGAATCTGGGTGAAATTCTGGATAATAGGAGGCAGCTCATATGTGCATGTAGGAGAAAGAAATTCTGCCTTTCTTTCTATTCATCCATATCTTCTGCTTTTAAAAAGTCCGTTGTATACATTTTGTGGTCTAGGGAGCTGCCAGCCCAGTAGATTGCCACAGTACACGTTTCCATGGAAATAATTGAGATGTAATAAATAAAGGCACTCTGAGGTCACAGGTTTCCCAATTCAACTGAGAAGAAAACAAGCATAAATTATGTGGATGTATGTGTAGCATTTAGGACTTAAAATAATTTACTGTTTTTCTCTTTTTCATGTATTTATTTCACTTTGTATAGCAGCTTTGCTGTTTATTAACCACCACTGAGATTTGTGTATCCTTTTTCATTCAGAAAGATTATGCACTAAAATAGGATCAGTCTGTGCCTGTGATGAAAGGGATTATTCTGCATGCAAGAGGCAAGTTGCCTGCACATTAAGTGGGAGCGATGCTGACTTTAATGAAGTGACTGACTTTGACAGAAGTATCGAACGTTGACAACTCTTAGATGCGCGTTATTGAAAATGAAGTGATGGCAAACCCAAACTGGATGCCAGCACAGCTGCAGGTCAGGTGGCCCCCGTGCTGTATTATCAGGCCTCACATTCAGCCTGATTTAGAAACTTGCAGTAATTCCTGCAGCTGTAACTCCAGCAGTAGCCCTGGGCTTCCCCCAACATGGGATTTGTGATTTGCAATACAATACACTGATTTGTTTTGACCATTAATTTGTGCAAACCTGAAGATATTAACCTCAAAGCTGGTGGTTGGGGACAAAGTTCTACTTGGCTTAAAGGAAGGTGGTTTCAGATCAATGAGGATGGAATAAAAGTGCAAGGGGTTGAGTCTTTATTGGTTTACAAAATAAACACTATGGAGACAGTGTGGTGGTAGCAATGATGGAGTAAAACACTGGCCTCTTCTGAAGCTTTACTTCACATCACAGACAAAGCCCACGAAAGTAATTTTCCTCATACAGACTCTTGCCCTGCTGCCAGTAACCTCAGCTGTTGAGAGCTTTTTCAGTTCTCTGTAAGGAAGAGTTGTACCTTACTCAGTGTTGTTAAAACCACGTGGTCCTGAACACCAGAACCATTATAGAGTTGTGAATGTCAAAGCACACTGTCTCCCAGTACAAGTGATGGGGACTGATATCAATACCAGCGTCCTTAAAAGTTTGTTCATGCTGGCTGCTGTAGGGAGCAGGGGGCACCCAAGCCACTGCGGGGGCTGAGGAAGGCAGCTCTTCCTCCTTCCCCTTGGCCAAACTGTAGCTTCCCATGCTACAACTTGGAGGTGGTTCTGTGAGGTGCAGTGCTGGGAATGGCAACCCGTAGGTTTCCAGTCCCATGTAACTGTAATTGAAGCATTACTGGACTGCCGTTCCTGGGGACTGGGCTCCCATTGGCACAAGGTTTTAAGCATCAGATGCTCTTTGGCTGCTGAATTTGACAGTTCTGCAAATTGCTGTCAGCTTGCAGGGGTATTTTGTGCATAAACGTGCTAGTTGGTAATGAAACTGTTTTGCAAAAGAATGCACTAATTAACTCTAGATTTGTTATCCTACTTGAAGTTGCAGAATTGCTGTCATATTTTTTTGCTTTCTGTTGGCAAAAAATGCTGATAGAAACTTTTGATTCACACCCTACCTGCCTCATTTGTGTCAGTCAAGAAGAGAAAAGGGGGGTTGCTCATTACTTCGTTATCTGCAAAGTAAATAAAAATACTTCAACCATTTGCTGAGTTCCAATTAGTTGATTGCTATGAATGATCTTCTTTAAAGGAATGCTGTTTTACCTATCTGCTCATACAAAGGTTTGATTTTGAATGTCTTTTGAAAAGGATTCTCTTTGTCTTGATTGATGTCAAGAATAAAAGCGTGATGGTAATATCCCTTTGAAAGCTATTGTATTGTCAGCTCTGGCTGACAGCAGGAGGCCCTCCTAGTGCTATAGATTAGCGCTGTGAAAACACTGACATTTTCTTTGTTATATTGCTGTTGTTCTGCTTGCAAAGTCAATTATACAATGTCGGAGCTCAGTTACAGAGTTGACTGTGGAAGTAACAATGTCTTTCATACTTGTCTTAAAGATATAATTTTCCTTTTTTCCCAGTTGATAGAGAAGAACCTGAAGGTACTGGAACAGTACATTCTACAAATTAAATTTTGACAAGTATAATCATAATTGCCAAATACAAGAGACTTGTGCGATTATCCTTTAATTTTACAGTTCATTCAAGTTTCTGTGGAATTTTATTGATACAGTAAAAGCAGCAGCTAAAATTGATAAAACTCATATCAAATAAGATTACGCTCTTGATTGTTCTTTATCAAGTGTAGCTTTTGGGGGATTAGGAATAATTGGAGATGTTGGTGTTTCATTGTGGGGCTGGTGCCCTGAGAGTGTTTGAATCCATGCAGTACACCGAGCACTGCCTTCAGGGATTAGCCTGCAGTTTTTAATTTTTGCCTGTGTATTTTGCTGCAAGCCTAGCAGCGCTCTCCCTTGAACTCCACAAGTCCCATTTTCCTGCCTTTCTCTCCCTCTGGTATGCTTTCCTGGATGGGATCTGGGTGGTATTTAACTGGTTTTACTGATTGAAACTCCTGCCTGTGTGCAAACACCTTTTAATTGCGGCCTGTTCCCATTGGTCTCAGTGAATATAACGAATAAACGTGGCCAAAAATTGAAAAGAGTGGGAAAGGTAATGCAAAAGATTTAAATTTGAATGGGAAGAATATAGAAATATCGTATGTTTAATTATGCTACATCTAAAGCCATTGAAGAAGAATATAATGTAACAGCAGTGGCTCTTGAAGAATACCTCCTATTTTTTTCCTTCAAAAATATTTGTGTACAATCAGTGCAAGTTAAAGAACATCATTCACTGCTGAATTGCTTCAGATGACACGTGCAAAGAAAATAATCAGAGACCTCTTGTAGGATGTTAATTGTAGGATTTCTAAATTACTATTATAAACTAATAGGGTAACAAAAGATTCTACAGTTACCAGTAATTTGTAAGGATTTATTTTGTTTTTCTTCAATAATTGAAAATTAATGTCTTGAAGTGAAAGCAGATGTTCATGCCATCCTCTGAATTGGATATAAAAATGATGTTTTGTAGATGCGTTAAGCTTGTGTAAATACAGAGTGTCTTATCATAGATGGTGCTTTGGCTTGGTTTTATCTATTGTTTGGTGCCGAATTAACTTCTGGGTTAAACCTGGGTAAGTGGTTTCAGCTTGGTTACATTGACTAAATCAAGTGCTTAGGGTGGTACCCAGTGATCAATTATTATAGAAAGCGTTTTAAAAACCCTGCCTCACCTGCCGACTCTGTGAATGACAAGACTTTCTCATACTGTAGAATTAATATTTACTTCTATTTTGATAAATGCACTCGTAATTGTTTACTCAGCTATTTTTATTGAACTGGTTAATTTTATCTTGCTTCCTAATTCCAATTTGTGAAATCAGTTTTAGATGATTACAACATCTGAAAAATGCAAACCACATCTTTTTGGAAAAAGAAATTATTTTTTGGTCTCATGCGTCGTCTGTATTATAATATTCTTTTACACAAAAGATTATTAATTACCTACAATAATTGAACTGTCTTACAAAACTGCCTACATCAGGCCTTCATCACTCCATCAGTATTCTCCGTAAATGCCTCTGAAAAAGGATGGCTATTATGTTCCCTTGTATGCTGGTAAATGTGCTGGAGTAATGAAATACTACTGATATAAAACCTATTACAGACTCCTGCTAAATCCTGACTGACAAATGGTGGTGGAGGGAAGGGCCTGGCTCTGGGGGGTGCGTTGGTGGACTCGGACTTGAGGGAGCTGGAGCCAAGTGAGGACCAGCTCTGAGCTCTCTGTAGCATGTGCACTTATTCAACATACTTTTAGAGCCCAGAAGGAGATTCCTGTGCATTTTCTTTCCTGATGTCCACTAGTGAATGCAGAGAAGCTGGTTCCTTGTTCTCTTGGACAAATAAGGTGATGTGAGTTTTAAGTACTACATCTTCTTGACAACACCTAGAGTATATATATTCGCAGCAGTGAGTTATGGTGGCTTATCAGAGTTGCATTATTCTGGGGAGAAGGACGTGCAGAGACTAAATGGTCTCTTGTGACATTTCCAGCTACAGGAGGTTCGGGCTTCAACCTATTGCAAGGGTTTGTTTTCTAAAATACAAACAAAGGGACCCGATGGAGTTGGAAACTGGGTGATGCCATTTGGAACAGGCTCAGAAATCTCATTGTGGTACAGTGAATCGGTGTATGGCATCAGCTTTCCACGATACAACTTACCTCGGATAGCACTGCAATACCCATCTGAATCTAGCGATAAGTAGCTTCATTATATTGTTTGCATTTGCTTAGAAAGAAAACCTTTCCCCTTCTAGCCACAGATTAGGCAATAGAAAGACCAATTTGCAGAGCTTGTAAATGCCACTTGTTAATCATATGCAGTACAATTATTAATTTTTTTCCCTCTCCCCTCTTGGATGTATTAAGTCAACTTTTTAGCTTTTTTATGTAATTGAAATTTGCCCTTTTGTTACCTGGGCATGAATTATTTTTGAAATGTTGTCATTACCCGCCCTGCTGTGAGGTTTATCTCTTCTGTTCATCCTAATTAAATAAAACATACTGTTGTTCGCTGGTCTCTTGTTGAAGTGAATTACCTGCCTGAAGGCTCGAGCTGGTGTCGGGCTCGCTTGTTGTTGCAGCAGCAGCCGTTGACTAACACATTTACTTTTAGATTTTCATTTCAAAGGGCTCAGTTTGTGCAGTGTGACAGGTGAATGGTGAATGCTTTACAGGACTTTCAAGAGCTGAACAAACAGTAAAGAACTTATTGCTACCGCAGCGGAGTGGCAAGTACAAATGTAAGGCAGCCTTTGTGGCAGAGAAGTGTTTCCTTTGCTGGATAAAGGCCACTCAGGAGACCTGAAGGGCTCGCTTGGGTATGCTGGGGGTGAAATAATCTCAGTCGTGATCTCATTTAAACCCACCCTACCTTCTTGTTCTCCAGGGCAATTTCCAGTGGGGTTGATCTCGTCTCTCTTTGTAGCATCACCCGCAGTTGTGTTCTCCTTGAGTCTGGCACTGATAACGAAGGCTGCTTCAGAAGTGTAACAGTTGGAGTTTCTTTACGCAGAAGTTATTTCTAGTTCATATTAGAGAATGTAAACAATGCATTCAGGTTTTAAAGTGAAGCAGAGGGAAAGGTCCCTGTTTGTAGAGAAACAGTTTGTTTAAGTCTCTGATAGCACTGCAGAAAATGTCTTGCTCACTAGTGAAATCCCGTTAAGAGTAAAAGTACAAGAGTTAACAAGTCACTGTGCTCCAGTCTCTGTTGGCTCTGTTAGGCTCTGGAGGTTTGGTCAAATGTGGCCTAATTCTGCTTTCCAAATATTAAAAAAATTACACAGAGGGCAAAAAGACAAGTTCTTAATATGCATATCCTGGGAAAATCCTAAACCAGTATTTTTACCCCCTCCAGTCCCAAGGCTAATCAAAATTCCTTTGTTTCCACATCTACCATTAAAATATATGCCTCCCTTGGTTGCCTGCTGACTGTACAAGTTTAACCACTCAATCGATTGGACTCACAAAAGCTGTTACTGGGTTTACACAGTGTTCGCCTACAGGTAATTTAGAGTTGGGGGTGAGGGTCCAGGCAACCTCCAACAGGACTGGTACTTAAATTGGCAGCTCTGGTTATTTCTTAATAATCCTCACCTGAACCTCATGGGGATTTTTCTGGGTTACCACTGAGGCAGATTAGCCAGGCTCTACCTGGTGATTGCTGGAACTTGCTTCACATGGTGGGCAACTGAGTGATAATGAAGACACCGTTAATAAAGGTAGATTCACTTTGCCCTTTGCAAAGAGAGTGTTTGGTGCAATTCACAGATGGAGTCTGTTGCGGGGTGAGCATCTAGGACCCGTTTTTGCTGTCTTTAGAGTGAGTAAAGTTTTTTCTTTTGTCGTAATTGGAGCTGGGTTGCATGTTTAAATGTAAGTCTAAACTCTCTGAATCTGCTGGAGAACTAATGCTGTTAATTGAGATTCCTGTTGATGTTGGAGGACTGTGAGTAGCCTTAGGCTTCTAGCAGCTGCAGGGTGAAGCCTCTGTCTTGTTTTTGTGGTAGTGTTTCTTATTGGCTTTGGTGAGGATTGGATTTTATTCTCGTTTCTTGCACTGCAATTGAAAGAGCAATAGAAGCAAAGAGACTTGATGGGAATGGTCATTTCGCATCTAATGCCGTAGAGAGCACCTCCTGCTTTTTCTGTTGGCTCTCTGAGACTGCTGCTGGGGGAATTTCTAGGAGAGCACTGGCAAGGTTCAAGGTGCAGAAGATGCAGCAGGGCTGTGGGAGCTCCTCAATGGCACTGCAGGAAACCCAAGAGACCTGGGTTGTGTTTAACATCTGTTAATGTAAGCAGGTACAGATTTACATGAGAAATTGTGATTCTGCGTCCTTTCAGTCTCCTGTCCCTGGAACTGGAAAACTAAAATGAGGCAGAGAAAACATGTGGTAGAAGGATGAACTTCATACTTTGGGAAGCAGAAATTCTAAACAGAGAAAGAAAGAAATAAAATAGGGAAGGTGGGAAATTTCTTGCTGGCATTTGAGTATGGAGGGTGCCTGATGACATGATGCAAAGTTTTGGCACAGAAGTTGACTTACCTTATTATTTTTAACTTTAAATTTAAAGACTGAGAGAAGGAACAGATCTGAAAAATGGCTTCAGCTCCATGGAAAAGGGCATGATTAAGCATAAGCAGAAAAAAACCCACTACATATGCAAACCACCTAAACAAAATAGCTTTTCTGCTCTTACTAGACAGTGACAGTGCTTTCCTGTCTGAAGGAGTGCATTTGTTGTGGTTTACAGTTGTTTTCTGTTTAATATAGAGAAATTTGAGGACAGCTGTGGTTGCAGTCATTAATTCTTGAAGTTTCAACTATTCTATGATCATGGCAGCGTCTGAACTTGGCTTGTGAGGACTCCTAATTGCTCAGGGTTTTGGAGGGAAGAGGAGGTCACAGTGGTAACTGGAAAAAGTAAGCTTTCAGCACTTATTGTGTGAATGCACACAAATACATATAGTATATGCCCTGTGTTCATGTGTAAATGAAAGAGAAGGCCTAGAGGAATAGGAAGTATCTTTTGTTGGGCCAACTAACGTGGTTGCAAAATGCAAGGAAGTTTTTCTGATGCACAAGCCTGCCTGCTGCTCTGGAAAAAGCAGCAGTCTTCTGGCTATTTTGCTTGATAGGTAAATGTAGCTTTGTTTTAATTTACTTATTCAAGCTCTTACTCAGATTTCTGTTGCTTCATTAGATTACTCACATGAGTTAAGATATACTGGATTACACAGTAATGCCAAGCTTGTATATTATTTATTGCTGAATTCTGTGGATGCATTTCAGTCGGGTAATTTGCTCGTGGCCTCCTTTATTTCTAGGAAAATGGCATGCCTTGCCCTTCATAATTTCTTTGCTTTTACTGACCAGACTGTTCCCCCAGAGGGCATGTGGGATGTGGCAGAGTATTGAAAAATACTGGGATGGAGTAGAGAAGGAGGGCTATGTGTGATTTGCACCTTATTTATGTTTATGCTAGATTTAAATGGCAAAAATGGTGTTTCTGGCAGTGATACTTTGTGGGGAATGTAATAGGTAACTCTGGGTGACAAAGTTGTAGCCTTGAAAAGATTTTTTTTTAAACATGAAGTACTTTTGTCTAATTCTGAGCATACTTGAGGAGTATGATACAATGTATTATGAGCCATTTTATAATGAAACTGAGTGCTTGCCTTAGGATCTTTTACTGAATCTTGCCTAATGCTTGTATGAGTCCACTGATCTGATCCCCTTAATTTCAAGGGTGTTTTCTTTCCTAATTTCTTTCCTGCTTGATAACAGATAAGTGAGATTTGTTTTAGAACTCCCATTTGGTTTATTTTGGTTACTATTTTTGGCCTTAAACAAATGCTTAACTGAGAGCTTCTGTTTTCATTCTTCTCAATATAAGTAAATTCATTAATAAGCCTGAACTTAAAGGAGGGGGTCTGAAAACAACCCCACCCCTGAGAGATGCCTGGCAGGGAGAGCCGTGATGTACCTAGTTTGCAGCACTCTGAGGGTGCTGTGGAGCAGGGAGCTGCTGGGCCCTGCCTGCAGAGCTGCCAGGCTGCACAGCCGGGTGTCCCTGTGTCCCTGGGTGTCCCTGTGTCCCTGGCTGCAGCGGGAGCTGCTGCTTCGAGCCCTGGGGGGACAAACCCCCCTGCCATCGGCAGAATGGTGCCACTTCCCTGGTGGGAACGTGGGTGTCCTGCAGGCAGATCCTCCCCCGAGTGGGGTTCGCCGGCTACTCTGACATAATTCTCCCAAAGACAGAGTGCATATTTCCATAAAGAAGTGTCTGAGCTAGGATTTTTTTCCTCCTTGCCAGTGGGTCTGTATTTGAAATGTGGCTCCAAAGAAAATACATAGAAAAATGAGCTTTTAATTTGTCACCTGCTGCTGTACCACCCTGTCCTCCTTGAGATGCCAAGTTGTAAATGAGGTTTTTGTATCCCCACACACGGCCATCCAAGAAATGTTCTGTGTGTTGTAGCAGTCAGTGGCACAGCTGAAGACATCAGACTGGTGGCTTAAAACCTGCTGCTGTCTGATTGGCACGAGCAAAGCCAATGCAGTGCAAAACCTGAGCAAACAAAAAGGCAGGTAGAGAAATTGTTGTCTTCAGTGGCTTGGGAGGTCCTGGCTGCTTCCAGAGCTGGGGCTGCCCAAACCTTTCTGTCCCACAGTGTTGAGGAAAAAAGAAGCAAAATTGTTTCTTTGTGTTATCTCTGAGTGCTGTTGGAAAACTCCCTTTAAATGAATCTTTAAAAAATGCAATATTAGCTCTGCAGGTTTTATTTTGGAAAATAGTGTCTTGTCTGGCTGCACGTCCTCTGGTCTCTTCCATCACCTGTGTTTGTGCGAGCACCGAGGGCAGCAGGTGTACTGGGTGCCCAATGCTTGTCTCCTAGCAAACCACCTAATAAAAACTGATCTTGACATAGACTCCAAGAATTTGATTTTTAATTTATAGACATATGATGATGGTTTGAAGGAAAAAAACTGCAGGACTGGCAGGGAAAACTGGCTGTTTACAGTGTGGCTGTACTGGGGAGAGCAGCTGCTGCAGTTACAGTAGCCCTGGCCAGGCAGAGGCAGATGCCCTTTGCCAGGGTATTGGAGGGCTTGTATCGATTGGGGAGCTGGAAATTAGTAGGATAGGAAATAAACCTGTCTGAAATGAAGGTATTATTGAGCATAACTCACCTTGTGGCACTATCTACCTGCCTTCTCTTTTCTTCCTTATATCTGTAGGCCATGAAAATGTCAGTGGAGTCCCTCTCGCAGCTTTGCTTCCCTTCCCACAGCATCTCTTCTACCATGGAGTTTGGTAGCTTTAGAGTGTTTTTCTTTGAGCAAATACTTGCAGGTAGATCTCCCTCCCAAGTTGAAGCCTCTTTACTGGTTTTTCCTCCTTTGAATCTTTGGGTTTGCTCCTTGCAGTTACAGAGAGTGTAACCACAACCCTGGTGGTGCCTGCAGGGAAGGAAGCAGGCAGGGGAGGATGGAGCAGGACATGGCCTGCCTGCAGGGTGGTGAGCTTGGAGTCCAGCTTCAGCCACTGCTCAGCTCATGGTGGGACCTGCTGAGGCAGTGGCAGGGAGGAGATGCAGTGAAATCTCCCGCTGTTTTGGGAAGCTGAAGGCTGTTTGTGCTCTTATTAGAGAGAATTTATCTGCTCTTCTGTCTTTCTTACTGTCTACTGTTGGCTTGACTCAATTTTCTTTTATTGGCACATCCCAACAGGTTTGTTTTCTTCTGAACATTTTCTTAATTTGATATCGCCATGTTGGAAAAACACATTCTGCTCCCCGGCTTAAATGCAGTTCACAAATTGGAATGTGTTAAACCCACTGCTCTGGAAGGGAGCATGGAGATGAATCCTGGTTGGTTTGAGGCTGCCATTACCTTATGCTCACAGTGAAACTGGTTTTGCCTCCTGGCTGCCTGGCATAGTTCCTCACAATGGGTTGGGGGCTGATCTGACAGGGTTAGCTCCCCCTCTGTTTCTGGCTCCTTGTCCTGCTGCCTACCTAGCAAAGGACTTCTGGGAGCTGATTTTACCCATTAGCCCATCAGAGAAGTAACCCTGTAACTCTCTGGTGGCCACATAGGGGTCTGGTGTGTGTTGGTGCAGGGCAGGGCAATCCTTCTTGGCAGTGTTTGGGTGCCATTGGTTTGGGTCAAACCTTTCTGAAAAGAACCTCAGCTGGGGAGGCTGGATGTGGCCCCTTATGTGGAAAATGGTTGTGCACCTGTATGTGCAGTGGGCTGATGGGCAGGTCACTAAACCTCTGAAGATGTGGCCAAGAAATGATGGCTGTTGAAGCAAATGCTCAAATCCGTAGTGAAGCACAGGATACAAAACCACACGAGCACAGCCCAAAGAAGTTCACTGAAAGTGATGAAGCACAGACTCAAGTTGTGCTTGCTGCTCTCTGCTATTCTTGGGAGAATCACGTGTTGCTGTGGAGTGCTCTGTGCTGTCCCACTGCATTGGCTGGGTGCTGCTCCTCATCCCTCTCTGGATGAGACTCCCAGCCAAGCAGGGAGCTGTGCTTTGAAAGCATTGCAAAGCAGAGAGGGAGGGACCTTGTCCTGTGAGGAAGAGGGAAGACACCCAGAGCTTGGTTGGCATCTTCCACCAGCACAGGAGCAGTGAGAGTTGCTGGCAGCAGCCTTGTGCAAGGCAGCACTGCTGGAGAACAATTTTCTCCTCTATTTTAACTTAGTAGAAATAATGCCACTAAGAAATTAGGTTACGTATCTCAAGGGAAAGGAAGATTTGTTATTCTGCTTTTAGCTTACACCATAGGCTGTGTCACCGTGGGGCCCGCTCCACCAAGTGGGTGCTCCTGCTAATCCTGGCACTTAAATGCCAGCTGGCCCTTTGGCAGAGGCTGGTCTGTCTCTCCTGTGCTTGGATGACAGGAGATATGATGGTAAATCCCAGCTCTTTTGGCTACTTTATACAGTCTGTTTTCTTATGGGCAAATTTTGGCTGTGGTTGACTCCAATAGCACCATGTCCTATAACGTCCTGCCTGGGCTGGCTCACGATCCCGGGCTCGTAACATCACAATGACTTTGCAAAGGACAAAGCCTGTGCTGCCCAAATCACCCAGTGTCCTTGGGCCCACCCAGCTGGTGGCCAGCCTGGCCTTTAGTGTTGCAGCAGTGCCTTGTGCTTGTTTGTGTTCAGATTATTTCTGAAGTGGCAAATTTCGATGGCTTTCCCTGCTAGGAAGGGATTTTTTTTGTCCTCCTCCCTTGTTTGCTTATTTTTAGTCACATGAAGTAAAAGAATTGGCTGTCTGCCAGTAAGAAAAACCAACAAACAAAAACCCCAAAGCAACCACAACATTGTACCTTTCTTTGCTTTTAAAAAACATTTCCTTGTAAGTGTAACTAATGATGTGGGGTTTTAGTAGAAGCTTGTGATTCAATGTTAAACCAATAGCACATCAAAGAATAAAATAGGCTGTTTTCTTTTGTGTTTTCCTATTTATTATTACTCTTGTTCAGATTTGGGACAACATTGTGGTGTGAAAATATGAAGAAAATTTGTTTTGTATGAAGGAATACAGGAGAGTAAGATCTTTAACTGCATGCTTGTGCAGTAGCATTGGTTCGGCTGCACTCTGGGCTCTCAAACAACCTTATTTATAAAATTTAAAGCTTTTTTTTTTTTTTAAAGTATTTCCGTCTCTCTTTCTCTTTCTTTTGCAATACCTAACATACATTGTCTGTTCTGCTGTTAACTCCCTGATGCAGAATTCCTAAGTTTGGGCTAATAGAAAATTTGGAGGATTCTTCATTATCTGAACCTCTTGAGAAATACCAAATATGTTCCAGTAATTGTGGTGTAGTACAACAGGGAGTCACACTGGCAGTTTGTTGGAAAGGGTTTTTCCTGTAGTTATGAAAACCATACAACTATTAAAATCCCCAAAACTGAAACCGTTGGGATTACTCATATACTTACAGTTAAGCGCATGCCTAAAGGTAGATATATTCAGCATGCCATTTTTGACTGGCGTTTGATTCCTAGCTGGAGAATATGAGGAAAAAACCCAAACCATTCCTCGATCTCTTCAGTCGTGTGCAGCCTTTTCATTCTGTGCTTACATGCCGCAGCACGCTGGGCTGTGGTTCCCCACAGAAGCACCTGGGTTTGCTATAAAGCAAATTATTGATAATAAAGAATGAAAAGTTTTCAAAATAGTAAAGTACTCCAGGCTGTTAGAAGAGACTCAGAATCAGATTTCTCCCCTCCTGCCTTCTCCTCTGCCTCTGTCATGGCTCCTGGAATAATAAGCGTGTGCTGCTTAATTTTTTTCCTCTCCCCCCTCTCTCTCAATATTTTCCATCTTGGTTGTATGCAAAGAGGATATAACATTTGTCCCTTGGAGACTAGAGTGAATTTATTAAATACTGTGAGATGCTGGATAGGTAAAAGCAAAATGTAACGCCAGTATTATAGTTCAGATCATAATATTTGGGTTTGCTTTCTGTTTGTTTCATTCTCCCCTATTATAGAAGATGTTTTTCCTCTTAATTCTATTCTCTAAAACTGAAAGTGATGCTTGCTTTCTAGCTGCAGTATAGGGACTTTTTTCCTTGCTGGGCAATCTATAACTGAGAAGGTGCTGATTGCCCTGCTCTTCTATCCACAAGGCAGCAATAGTACCAGCTCTCTGTATTTCTTAGTTTCCTCTCATGAAAACTTTCTTGGATGAAATATTTCGTATCTTGTATGTGACTTTCTCTTGGAAAACACTGGCATGTGCCTGTAAGTGTATTGATATATCGTCCTACGGCGTTCGTTAGCAGATCTATTCTTATTAAACAAAGTGCGTTTTACATCTGTGAAACTGTCTAAAAAATTTGCTTTGAGACAAAACCTGGAAATAGGAAGGTTGAGGAGTGTAACTAATGAAAAAAATGTTTTTTGTTGCACTTCTTTAAAGGAGATTCATTTGCACAAGTATCAATATGTGGGGGAATTTAATTTTAAAAACAGCCCCAGCCACTTTGTAGAAAAATATAATGCAGTACATAAACTCATTTTAGACACTACTTATTCTACTGTGTCCCATTAGTTGATGTTTACACAGCACTTTGAAAATGTAAAGCGCTATATAAGTGCTTATTATTACTACATTATTATTATTCTCCCTCTTGAAAAAAGACCCTCTAGGGAGAGGGAGACTTGCTTTGCATTTCTTCTGTAGTGCAGATCCCACAAGAAATATACCCGCTTGTTTTGGTTTGTACATTCTTCCCTCCCCACTTCCATGCTTTTGGAAAAAAAGTACTGTGTTTTAGAGATTACAGAGCTTTTATTTAGTTTATACTGGGTAGCTACAGCAATGAGAACATTATTTGAAGGCATATAAAAATCTTAAAATAGCTTTTTATTCCACTCTGTGCAATAAAATGAATCACTGCCCTGGTCTCAGACCCTGTGGTTCATGGGGGGCAGGGGCCCCTTGCCCAGCCTGGGCACTGAGGGATAAGCAGGGATGGGTGATGATGCCCTTTGCTGGGGTCCTCTTGGATGTCCCCTCTACCAGTGTGGGCCCAAGGACAAAGCTGCTGGGTGAAGAGAGCGTAGGGACAGTGCCAACAAAGCCTGAGAAGAATTTCCTTCCTATAGAGAGGAAGTTCTACAAGTTTTTCTGCAGTATCAGAACTATTGTTTTCCCTTGTAAAGAAAAATTTGTCCTCCTCTACACTTTTTTAACAGCAGCCTGGATCACTGCAGGAGAACAAGATTTCAGTTTAAGTTATTTTAACCCCCTTTATTCATTGAGTCCTTAAAATGAGAATGGCTTTTATTGGGCGATATTAACCATTTGCATCCTGAAATTCGAGAGCAATTCCCTGTGCCTCTGCATTCTATACTGTGCTGTACCACGGTGGAGGCTGTAATCATGGCTGATGAAATTTGGAGTGGTTTTTGCCCAGGTACCCCCAGACTAGCATTGTCATAAGCTCAGGAAGCAGTAACCATAAGCCTCCTTGAAATGCAGTGAGGAACATTCCACTCTCTTCTACTTTTACCTTTGTTACACTGTTCTCAGGTCCCTGCCTGACCTCATGCTGGGATCCCCACAGTGCAGCAGTTCCACTTCCAGTGTTCCCAGCATTCTCAGCTGCGTTTTGGGAAAAGGTACAAAGGAAAGGGAAAGAGGCCTTGAAAATGCATAGGATGGGAGAATCCTGGATATCACAGAGCATAATCTGACTTAGGTTTGACACTGGGTTTGGCCCTTGGTTACGTCACCACATGTGGCCATTAAATAATGAGGTCACATGCAGCTTTTCAGTCTGGTTTCCAGCAGAAATGGGGTTTTATGCATTTACCCTTTGCTGATGCTCTAGTCTGAGCTGGTGTCCTCAAGCACTGGTAGGGGGTGCTGGTCGATGGCAGCTGTGGTCTCAAACCTTTACCAGCAGCAACAGGGTGAAAGAAGGAGGGAAAACCCCAAAATCAGTTGGGAAGGCTTCAGCAAATGCTGAACAGCCTCATGCAGGCACGTGTTTGCAGTGCAGGAGAGGCTGCAGCATGTGGGAGTGGGGATGTGGTGACTGGTTGGGCCAGTCCTGGTTATTTTCAGAGCTCCCTTTCCTTTATCCACTTCAAATGATAAATAGTTCAGCTGTGACTGACAACAGTTCCAGGAGTTGTCTAAATTAAAGCTGAAGTGTAAGTGTGATCTGTTAAGTTAAACCCACGTATTGTGTTAGGTCTTTATAATGGGTTCATCAGCCTTGTCACTGCAGGTCGCATGCTTTGACTTCAGAGAGGAAAGCACTAGGCTGCAGGGAGGTGCAACAATGGGATGGGGCTGGCATTGGCTGGGGGGAGCAAGGGATGGAGAAGCACTTTGTCCCTTAGGCGGCATCCCCCCTGAAGCTGCCAGCCCTGAAATAACGGCCCAGGAAATTGGCCATGGCCAAATTTTGCCGTGTTCAGTGCCCAGGGTCTTGTTGGTGTTGGGGAGGTGGTGAGACAGATTGGCACAGCCTTGCATCCCTCCCTACCTTGTTCCTTTCTGAATAACAATTAATTTTGGAGTCAAAAAGTGTAAATTTTTTTTGGCACTGGGGTTTGTTTGACTGATTGCAGATGAATGCTCAGAGACTGAGCCTGGGGCAGCAGTAGGTGTATGGACTTGATACGGTTAAAAAGGACAAAAAAATTGCCACAACTTCTCTTGCCTCTTTCAGTCCTAGCCTGACAAGTTTGTAGAAGCCTTGTCACTGAGAGCAGACTTGTTACTGAAACCTGACTCCAGGTGATGCCCAGCACAACTGCTGGATGATGGAGGGTACTTCCGGTACCCCACAGAACTCTGTGTAGCTGGAAAAACTCCAGAGATCAAATTTACCTGCCATGGCTTAGTGTAAAGGTAGCTACCTGCCAGGGAAGTGAAAGTCATCAGACCGGCATGCTCATCAGGTTTCCTTGACGGAGCTCATCTCTTCCCCTCTGGGTGTCATTTTCTACTTGTGTTTTAATGACAAATGTAGAAATGACAAAACAGAAATGAAGGTGGCAGACATCGCCCTCACTGTGGCATAAATCATGGGGTGTACAGGGTTGGGGCTCAGCCTCGGGGGAAGCCCTGTGGGATGGGATGGCAGTCACTGCTTCCTCAGTGTCTGCACACCTCAAGGACACAGGGGATGTCCCAGTCTCCCTTCACGCACACCGAGTAAGCCCTAAACACAAGCTGGCACAAAGATAGTCCAGAAACACAACTGGTTTGCGTAAGGGCAAGGGAAAACGAACAAATACCCTGCAGAAAATACAGCGCAGCTGCCCATTCCGGCCACTGAGCCCCGGCCGTGGTCGGGCACACGTGGCCGTGCCCCTGGGCCGTCGGGCAGCGGGCTGGCTCCCGGGCTGTCCCCCGCGGTGTGCGGCACGAACAGCCCGGGGCCGGGCAGATGGCTCCCTCCCGGCCGCGGGGCCCCGCTCTTCTGGGAGCGAGCCCCGCTGAGACTGCAACAACAGCAACCCGGGAGCCGGGCAGATGGTCTACTGGCGGCCGCCAGGATAATTGCATCAGCTGGTTCCTCCTGCAGCCAGCGGAGCCTCCTATTTGTACCGCTCTGAAATGATCCTGATTTTTTTCTTCTTCTTCTTTTTTTCCCCCTCCTTCTCTGCCTTGTTTAAATTTATGTAATTTTTGTGAGGGGTGGGGTGAGGCCGGGGGGCGGCCATCTGCCGGAGGTGTTGATGGTGGGGTCCCTCCAGCAGCCGTGCACAGGCAGACACCTGACCGGGCGAGGGGACTGCTGTGGCCTCCTGCTCCTGCACCGCCTGTCGCTCGGGGCTTGAATGAGGCTGCAAAGAGAAGAGCTGGACCAGCACGACCCTTTCCAGCCTCGGTGGTGCACTGCAGTCTCAGTCCGTGTGCAATACGCCTGCCAGCCTCCACCTAAATTGCTCCACATACCCGCGCTGCCGCTCCCTGGAGCACACCAGCCCGAGGTCTGAATACTGCAGCAAACCCCCTCGGGTCCCGTCTCGCTGCCTCCCCCTCGCTGGGTCGGCACCTCGGCGCTGCTGCGGCAGAAGGGCTGCCGAGATGTCCGCTGGCGGTTGCTGGGGCGGCTGTGCAGCCCTGCTCGCCTGCCACCCTCGCTCCTCCTTTTGGGCTCTTGTTACACAGACAAAAGATCTGCCTGTTCCTGTCGGGGTCTCTTCTATTTACAGGGATTGCTGAGAGGTGTGGGCTCCGCTGACTTTCTAAGCCGCCGCAGAATATTTATGGAGGGTAGGCAAAGGGCCCCTGGAGATGGTTGATGTCCCTCTGCTTGGTTCCCAAGTGCCTCGGTGCTCCTGTGCATCTTGCTCTGGGTTCAGTGGGGAAGGGGCCAGGAATGATGAAGTGGCGCCTGCTGTTTGCTCTGGTTTTAGCTCTCAGCATGGCACAGGTAGTTGCAGTAGAGCTGATCTCAAGTTGCTGCTGACCCAGAGGTCCTGTAATCCCTAATAGTAGCAGGATTAGATTTTGTCCCGCCAAGTCCTCCTTTCCTTTCTCTTTTTATTTTTTTCCCTCTGCAATATTTTATGCCCCAGCTGACATACATTCTGCCTCCTGCCTTGACCTTTGCCTTGCTACTGCAGCTCCAAGGAAAGACTTGCCCTTCTTTTGGGAGAAGCTTGTCAACCTGGTCCTCCCCTCTGTGCTGTCTTCCCTGTCCCTTTGTCCTTTTTAGTGTACAAGATTGATTTTTGCTGCTCTGAGACTATTTGTGGCCCCCCTGCTCTCTTTAGTCAGACAAGGTTTCTCACCTCGCTTTCTGGGTGCACAACTGATTTCTGTGATGGTAATTTTAGCACTTGGGGTTATATCCATCTATCAGACTTTTCTACTGGTATTAAGTCTGCAAAACTTTCTGAGTTCAGCTGGCTGCAGTGTGACACTGCTAGTCCTGAGATTCCCACTATAGTTTCCAAGAGGTATGGGACGTGTGGATGCAGCAGATGTTCTTACAGCACTGGGCAAAGTCCATCTCTACCACTGGAGAGGGACTGGCCAAACTCTACAGCTTCAGCTGCTGCAGCACTGTGCTGGATTTGGTTAGCAGTGTGATGATACCAGTATGAAAATGCTGCCTACGTTGCCTAGTTCTGTTAAAGTCCTTTATCTGCCATAAGCTCCAAATACGCAGTTGCTGGTGTTTAACCGAAACTTTGCAAATCTCCTGTTGGGCTCTTCAGGATCAGTTCTTGTGTAGTCTTGTTTTTTCTTTAGTCTGTAGGTGTGCATAATTACATGTACTTTTGAAAGCTCTAACTATGCCTCATTTAAACTTATGCAAACATCTTTGTGAGTTCAATTAAATGACTGGAGAAGAAAATGATCAAAAAATGAAACGAGGGAAATGTGCATTTAACCAGATAAAGCTTGCAAGCCAAGCAAAATGTTGTGCTAGCCCAACAAATGGGTTATTCAAGCAAAGTTCTACCAAGACAAACATAGGAGAGTCAAGGGTAAGTGAGTTTTGAAGCAATACAGGATGTGACCCTCTCAAGTTCAGTTATCAAGATTGCACAGGTTGAGAGGACAGGACCCTGATAAAGGCAGTGTGAGCCAAATTCTTTCAAGTACTGCCCCCAAAATTCAGTATGGGATCTGAACCACTGCACTTATTTACTTCAGTATTGCAAAAGAAGTCAGCAGCAATGATGTTGGCACAGCTCTACAAGAGGGAGGGATGTGTTGTTGTACCCTCTGGAAGGCACAGGGCAGGGTGTTTTCTCCTTTGACCATCCCTGCCCAGTTCTGGGGAGGACCCTGCCCCTCAAGGCGTGAGTGGTTCCTGCCCACCTGTGCCCTTGCAGTGCTGGGACCTTGTGCCCAGGAGAGATGCAGAGGGAGCAGCATCTGGAGCAGCGTCTGGGACAGACGGCAGCACCGAGTGGGCACCGGGGTGTTGTGGCAGCACACAGGGGTTCAGAGAAGAAAAGCACAGATGCAGTCACAGGCTTAACACCGTAACTGTGTTTCAAGGAACTGATTCTACTGCACTGAATTTAGTTCCCATTTAATTTCCACCAAAGTTAAGAGCAAAACTCGAAAGTAACTGGATTGGGCCCAGTGTGCTCACAGCCTCTCTACTGCTAATCAAAAGCAATACTCTGTTGCTAATTTGAGAAGAATTTTTTTTTTTTTTTAGGTAGTTTAAAACAAGAGGAAACTGTCACATCCTGAGTGACATCCTGTGTGCTACAGCAGCATTCTTGCTGCTCAGTGATCAGAATTTCAGCCAAGGGAATGAAATCCAATCCATGTAAAAATTCATTTTCTTTGTGGAAATCTTGTACTATTGCACGAGCTATTTTCTGATGGCAAAATGCAAATCTAAAAATCTATATCCAAGTGAACAAAAAGATTAATTAAATTAGCTGTCTGGAGGAAATTCAGAGGACACTGAGTTATTGATTTGATTTTAGTAAATTCGTTTTAATATGCGAGATTACGTTTTTAATACTTGAAATTATCACAGTGTTTCATAGTGCAGTTAATTATTTCTTAAATTGTATTTTGTTCAAGGCTGCTAATTTGGTACCCACCACTGCCTGAGTGCTGACGTGCTCTCTGCTGTTCAGAGTGCCCCTGACTCGCAGGGAGCTGTGCTGCCCGGGCTGTCCAGCCCTGCCAAGCACCTTTGAGTGCTGCTAATTTTGATTTACCTTTTGTGGCTTGGTGTTGTTCCTGGAGGGTTTGGGCAAGTGCCTGCTCTGGGCAGCACTGCTGCTGCCTAACCAGTGGTAGGGAGTTCAACAGGGAGCCATGGCAGGAGCCCTGAGCATCTTCTAGGGGATGGCAGCAAAATCCCTGCCTGTTCCACCCAGCAGCTGGGGGATATTTTTTTTTTTTCGCATCTGCTGTGCCCAGCTTCCATGGCTTGGGGAGATGGGACCTCTGGGTCTTGAAGTGGCCAGAAGGGAAGAAAGTCAACAGTTTGGTCCCCTGCCTGCCTGCAAGGGCAGTGGGGCTGGCAGGGTGGCTGGCCAGGTGGACGGTGGTGGCACGTGATGCTTTCTATCTTTGTACATCGTGGGGGGGAAAATCTGCTCAGCAGCCTCATTTACTCATTCCTACTTGATGTGAGTGGCCAAGTGACAGAGAGGGAACAAAATGGGAGTTTTAGTGTCTTGGCAAAATGCTATGGAACCTACCAAATGTGCCCTGCCTGCACACCAGGTGCTTCCCCACAGCCAGGGAGTTCAGCTTGTCCCGTGCTTGTCCCACACCGTTGCTGGAGGTAAAGCAGGGAGGACCTTGGGACTTATTTCCCTAACATGAGCCAGCACGTGAAGTGAAAGGTGTTGATTTAAACAACACTGACCTAAAAAGAGCAAATCTTAATAAATGTATGTTTTACCGCTACTGTGTTTTACCCCTTAGTTTCCTCAGTGCTGCCTGGAGCCCATGGCTCTGGCTTTAGCTGTGACACTTGTGTGTGACCATGGGCTCATGAGTGGCCTTCAGCATCTCCGAGTGAGCTCTGCCTATGGAAGGAGAGGCAACACCTAAAATTAATTCAGCTCTGCCCACAGCATCAGGGGATGATTTACTCCCATCTTTAGTATTTGGAAGTCAAACTTAATGAAGATAGACTCCTCTCCTTAGCTAATTTATCAGCTTTTAAACCTGGGTGTATCTCTTAAGGCATATATTTGCATCGCTGCTGGAAAGTTGGCAGTGTAGTTAATTTTTCTGTTTCGTACTCGACATTAAACTGCTATGTGCCTTAAAACACCTGGAGAACACAAATCAGTCTTGTAGAAATATGCTTAATAACACTGTTTATTGAGATTAAAAGACCATTAAAAGGGAAGGGGAAGATGCTGCCCTTTTGGGTACTGATACCCATGTTAGTATGGATGTGGATGAGTGCGTGTTAGCCCACAAGAAACACTGCTATGTATCAGCTGGGGTGGAGGCACGGTTAGGTTTGTTACGCTCTACCAGGAGAAGGGAGGATGGTGAGCAGCCCTGCTACTTGGTAGCTGTTCCCTGGCACCCCTGCCCGTGTCAAGCAGGGTCATACAGCTGCTCCTGCCTGGCACTGCAGTGCTGTGCTCTCCTTCCATCAGTTTGGCTTCAGCACAGCAAGGGGACACACAGGTATAGGTGCTGGGCAGCAGGGAAAGGGGGTTTCTTTAAGGTTGCAAACATGGCTGTTTGTTGTTTTGGGTACTTTGGTATTTATTTGTTTATTATTGATTCCTTTTTGTCTATTAAGTTAAAACTGTAAATGTTTAGCAAACGTAGGGTGGGGAATCACTTGAAACACTGTTGCAACTTTTGAAGGGCAATATTTTTGGTTTTGAAGCCTTCTGTTGTCAAAGCAAGGCAGTGTAGAAAAATTTATCTGTCCCAGGTGACTGTCCTGCCTTGCCATGGTGACACACAAAATCCCAGCTGTAAATTGGGGTGAAAATGATCCTTTGGCCATTTTCAACCTCTGCCTTGCGGGACAGACAGTATCCATCATCCATTGCTTTGGAAAAGCAGACTGTAGCCAGGAATTGACTTTAAGTTTTAAAAAGTATTAGTTGACAGTGTAAAACCGGATTGCCAAATAAAAAACTTTAATTAGATCCCCAAATCAGATGCTCTCTGCTTAAAAAAAAAAAAAAAAAAAGCGGTCACAAATATGTGTACAGACATGCATGTACACCTACATCTATTTCTGCTGTGTCTGAAATATTACACTGGAGGTACCCATCTGCATATGAATCTGGGATATCTCCTAGAGCAAACATGTCTGTAACTACATCCTGTTTCCAAGTGCCTGGTTGCAGAGACCACTGAGCTGGTATAAGTAAGAAAAGGAATAGCACAAGAAATAACCATGTTTGGGATAAATTTAGCTGTTTTCTTAAGATACCATGAAAATATACAGTGAAAGTTGTGACATCTAATAACGGTTCACCTTCCATGCATGCATATTCA
>NW_016690234.1:3744419-3805871 GCF_001604755.1 Lepidothrix coronata | reverse complement strand
TATGAACATCTTTGTCCTTTTCTCACCTTGTGTTGTTGGACACACAGACAAATGCCATGAGTGTTGCCCAGGAGTGATAGTCTCATGGGGGTGGGTAGAGGAAGGGACGCTATGAAGGATATGTCTTTCTTGGGTTTGTGTGTTTAAATGTAGATCTTCACCAAGACTTCTCTCCAAAAGTTCAGTTTTTCTCATTTGTGGTCCTCCCTCCTCATAGTACAGCCACTGTGCTGTGGATGAGTGAGGCTGGGTGGTCAGAAAGTGTATTTACAGCCAGTGTTTCCTGTTCTTGTCAAATATGCAAATGTTAGATTTAATTATATGAGAAATAACTTTTATTAAGAACTGACTAGGCCTTCAGAATTAAGATCATGATAAAATGTGAACTATGGAGAGATTACTGTACAGGGGCTTTTTAATTCTTTTTTTTTTCTTTAGAGATGAATCTCTAGTTATATTCAGTAATTCTCTCAGCACTGTGTTTGCTGCTGTCCTCTGCTCGCTGGGATCCCCGGTAGGACCCGCTCCTGCAAAGGAGCTGTGTGTCCCCAGGTAGCAGAAATCAGCAGCGTGTCCTGCGGGGCAGTGGCAGTCGGGGCACCTCACCTGCAGTCCCTACACCCTCTGCTCCAGAGACCTCCCCAGGCAGGAGGTCAACACCCACCATCTGGCAAAGAGGCAAAGGTCTGTAGTGGTTTTGCGCTTCCTCCTCCTCTTAGGAAAAGCTGAAATCAGCCTAATGAGGGTGGGCTACCAGGAGCTGCTTCTGGGAAGCAGTGGGAGGATCCAGACTGGTAAATGATTTCAACAAGATAAACACATCACTTTCTATCAGTCTCTGCTCATTTGGGAGCAGGCCCATCTTTTCTTCCTTCAGTTAAGCTCAATTAGGTCTAGAGAGACAAGATCTGTGTTTTTCTTCTTAAAAGTTACAGAATAAAAATTAGGCAAATAGGTAAGCTTTTATTTTTCCTGTCTGCCCTATGGGACGTTCTCAGAAAACTTTTGTAATATATGTATAAGCTGCTTTCCAAGACACTGGTAAATGATTTTACTTTTCCAGCTCTCAGATTTTATTAAATTTGAATTTTTATTCTCATTTCATTCCATAAAAGTGCAAAAGACTGCTTTGAAACCATACACTTCCTGGCATTTGAAATAAATTATTTCCAATCCCTATTAGGTTAAAAATAAAATAATCTGACTTACATATGTGAATTGGACTCCAAGGTTTAGGAAAACATAAAGTGGCAGGAGGCGATGGCATAAATTGTTGGAGACTAATTCCATGGTATGTATTTAAAGTTAAATATTTTGTGAGCATGTGGATCGTATAGCTTGATCAAAGCTGTACATTATACTCTGTTGAATGAAGAGTTAGTGTTAATAGCTGGGGTAAAACATATTTCTAGCTTCGCTTTTTTTCAACACTCAAGTAAAAATTCTCCTAATGTTTTATTACAGCAAGAGTTGTATGATATTTTTTCTTTCTCGTTAAATTTCTGTGCTGTTTCCGCCCTCTCCCCCAGTGGCAATGTTGAATCTTGTTTTATAAGGGAAGGATCATTACGTGTAATCAAGCAATTTAAACAAACGATCTCTTAGCTCAAGGAGACATATACTGTAATATAAACTCGCTGAAATGAAAAGCTGTGGTTCCAAACCATTGCGCTGTATTTTTGACTTATTAAAAGCTCTCTCGTTTTGGTTTTGAAAACATCCTTGGCTGCCAGAAGTTTGGGTTTTGTCACTGGTCCTTAACCTGTTGGCTGGTGCTTTGATGACAGCACAACAGTGGTGGAGGTATTAATCTGTTTTGGTTCCAGTTAAAGAGTAAATGATGTTAACTTGCTGTCTTTGAATAACGTGATACTACAACCCCAGCTATGTCAGCACACTGCAGCTAATGACACTTCAGAAGGTGTTATTGCCTGCAAAGCCATTTGTGGGTGGTTATTTTCAAGTGCACAAGACATGTGGAAGGTGGTCCTGCGCTGCTGCCGAAGCAAAAGGGTTTTTTGAAAGCTATCATTTAAGTTACAGATTTGGTAGGTTGGTTTCTTTGCACATACCTGTTGTTTGAGGGGGGGAAAAACAAGTGTCTGGCAAAAACGTAGCCAACTTCAGTCACTCATTCCTGCCCTTGTCCATGGGGCTGACTGTGGTGGGACATCCAAGGAGTGGGGAAGGAAGGGTGAAGCTGGAAAGGGGGAGCTGGGAGCGAGCTGATCTACCTCCTGCTAGCCCTGGAGTTACTTTCCAAATTCCCTTCCCCTCTCGGTCCTTTCAGAGTGCAGGTCACATTTCTGAGGGTACCCAGTAAGCATTAGGGCTGTACATCATTACCCTGCTGCCTCTTTTATGATGTTGTTACTTCCATGTAAATAAGTGATGAGTCTGGTTAGAAGAGAAGGCCTCACTCCAAAATTCCACTGACCCCAGTAGCCCAGAAACAGGCTTTTTAAAGTGATCTCCAGGTTCAGCTGAGTGGGTGGAAGTGTGGTATTTTAGGAGGCCGATTTGTGGTCTTGAACAGCATTTATCATACGTGCACAGATGTGAGAAAGAATAAATTCTTTTTATTCAACAGTGCATTAACTTATTTTAAATGCAAGTGTGTCCAGATTTTTTTGAATGAATATCTGTTGAGCATTATTTTAAAAAAGGAGATTTTTTTTTTTCTCAAGGTTTAAGGCATTGAAACAAGTGTCAGCTTGTTTAGGTGTTCTGTACTCTAAAAAGATGAATAAAAATGTCCAGGCTTGAGCACAATATCTGCTGCAGTTCCTGCTTCAATAGGAGCTACTCATGTGTCCTGTTTTTGAAAGTTGGTTAGTAATTCTCTTTGCCAAAAAAATAAACCATGACTTCTAAATAGGACTTAAGATGCTGTATAATGTTAAATACCTTAAGGTCTCAAGCTTTCTAGTCTCATATGTTGGAGCTGTTGGTGAGCAGACATGGAGGCTGTGCTACCACTGTGAGCAGTCAGAAATACCAACACATCCCACCTTGGTTTCAGGCTGTATGTTGAAGTGAGAAGTGTGCAAGTGCAATGTTGCTCATATTTGAAGTCAAGTGTTCCTAATTTATCCGAAAAGATGTGGAAGAACACGCCCTCCTCCCCTGGATTTGAATCCAAGGGATGATTTTAGTAGTCCGCAGGGAAGTCCAGTCTGAGGTGTGCTCAGGGTTGTCCACTCAGAGCCAGCTGTGGCAAAGAGCTCACCACTGAGGTACCAGCACTAACCAGTGCGCAAGGAAGCCTCTGGCATGGGCAGTGCTGGCTGATGCCAAAGGCTGGCATGGGAAGAGCAGGAGGTCAGGGGCATTGGTCAAGCCTCCCCGAGTGTGGTAGAATTGCAGTAACTATTGAGTGTATTTAGAAGAAACTTTTGTGTCTGCTACTTCCTAGACAGACTGTCACAAACCCTTATCTTAACAAAAAAGAATGATTTCACATTTTTAGACAGATTAATGCATGATGGAGGAGAAAGGATGTCTGCACCTTTATTGATTACAGGGTTGGCTTTCTGATCAATAGAAAGTTTTATATACACTTGAGTGACGTTCACCTTAACAGCCCATCCTTGAAACCAGTCAGCACTAATCCAAACTGATTCCCGGAACGCTGGAGTGTCCGTAACTCGTGCAGGAGGGATGTCAGCGGTCGATCCCCTCTCTGCTGTATTGCTGCTTAGGCAGTTCCTCTGTCAGTGTGACTCAGAGTGGTTTCTGTACTGATGTGTGCATTGTAAAGCATGAGTAAGCATGGACCAAGCACGAACATAGCTTTTATTTACCATAGGAGTTCCATCAGATTATGTAATTCTATCAGGAAATCAAGAAAATGGCAGCAAAACCTCATCAACAGGGAAAAATACAAGTGTGGATAGGAAATGTATTCAGATGTCATAAAAATTTGTAGAGGAAATCTGCTTCCCTGACCCATTGGCTACAGATGAAATTTGCCTGGGAAAAAAAACATTAGTTCAGCTAAGTAACCCTGTTTGTCTTGACTGTAAATTAATTATCTGAGCATTTTTCATAGTGATTAGGTTGGAAGTTCTTAAGTTCTTTGTTTTGAAAGGTAGGTGCTTTTGTGCGTTTTTTTTTTTTCTATCTCTGTTTGGAAGCAGGGCTATTTTCATTCTTCTTTTGAGTCTCGCTCATTTGGTCCACTGAAATTTAAATACAAAACTTTATGCAAGCTGCATTTCTTTAAGTAAATTTCTGCCGATGTAATGGCTTGAGCCACGTGCGGAAATACCCACACCCCATTTCCCAGGCTTAGAAGCACTTGTAGGAGACAGAACTTAGGGTTTTGGCAGCCTTCCTCCCGACAGAAGACCTGAAATCAAAATAAGCAAATAACTCTGACAAGGAAATGTCGCAGAACACAAAGCCCTGACAGGAGCACTTGTCGAAGAGAAGTGGACACAATACAATTTGCCTCCAGGAAAAGATGGTTTGAACTATGTTATTGCTCATGGTCTCTGCCCGTAGGATAGGGATTTTAGCAGCTCTGGAGGCAGAAGCTGAACAGGCTGGTAGCCTTACGAAGGGGAATGAGGGTGTTTGCTTGTGCCCTCTTTTTTTCTACAGATGCACTTGGAATCGCTGTCCCAAGCATTGCATTTAAATCAGACCTTTCCTTTCCATGTCACAGCTGCACATTTGGCTGGTTCATTCCCTCCTGGCTCCCAAATACTTGTAAAAATTGGTACTACCCCCAAGTGCTCACTGACACCTCCCTTGCATTTCTGCGTGGAGGCTGAAGAAGTCACATCCCCCGTAGGTGCCACAGACACACGGACTGACACAAGCACGTGCACACCAGCCAAGGTGCTCTTACACAGGCCTGTGGGCAGTGGGCATTCACAGAAGGGACAGACCATGCAGTGAAACCAGCTAAAAGTCTCCACAGTTGCCTGGAAAACTCTTGTGGGCTCCTGGAGGAGAGCTTTGCTCACGCTTTGGCTTAGTTTTGCTTTGGTTGCATCATGCCTGAATATTCACTCTTGGTGGAGAGCAAGATAAGTACGTGTCCCTTCAGCATTTTATGAAACAAAGTAATGCAGATATCTAAGTGAGACATGACATGAAGCATACAGATAGTAAGTTTGGAATAGTTCTGGGAGTTAAGAATTTACATGTCTTTATTAATTATTAGATGTTATTAGTGAGTGACTAAGGAACTGGGAAGCTCTAAGCGTTCTTTTGAAGTAGTGTACCCAAATTAGGCTAAATAAATAAATAAATCGAAAAATGTTGGGGAATGTCTGCTCTAATGAATTTTCTAAATACACAAATCACACTTATTAAATCAGTGGATCTTTTAACTGTAAAAATATTATTACTGTTACACTGGGGAAATCCATTCAGAATTACAAAATATTTGGAAACTCTTTCTATGTTTCATTTCAGTGGAAGGGTTGTAGGTTAAACAGGAATAAAAAGAAAAAAGTATGCTTTGGGATAAAGTTTTAAAAGCCTGCTTTTCCCCTTTCTTTGTGTGTGTGCCAATTTTCAATAAGAACTGTGTTCCCCTTTTAGTCTCATTTAAAATAAACTACATGTGTAACAAGATGTTGAAATTTACTTATGATATGTTAGCACTAAGGACAGGCTGTTGAGGGGTCATAAAAAATATTAGTTTCCACTTTATGGTGGTCGAGTTGGTTTTTCTGCAAACTAAATTTGATGCTATGAAGGGCTCTATGTGACACATGCAACTTTCTCTCCCTCATTGCATTGTAATGTCTTTTACCTTAATGCAGACAACAAAGCCTGTCTTTCTAGTAGGAAGAATCTCAGCTGGAGAATTTCCCTCAACCTGTACAATAAAATTCATCAGTAGAAAAGTGTGGGGCATCCACTCCTGTGGATCAAAAGGAGGAGGCAGAATTCTCCATGTATAGTTTTACACCTGCTTTTATTTGCCCTTTTATCTATAGTTCACTTTACAGTGTTTATTTTATACCATTTGCGTGTTCCTTCATCAAAACATTTAGGCTCGTGTACAAATAAGACAGACTTTACTATTAGTATTTAAGAAGCAGTACAGAAGAGTATATTGTTTTATTATTAAAATACAATTTATGAACCAGAAATGATCAGAGATGCAAATTTATACTTTGCACATTTTTTTTCCTCTTAATAAGAATATGTATATTTTCATCTGGGGAGAAAGCAGCATTAAAATGAGCGAGCCTGGGGAGTATTGCCACACACACAGGCACACACATGCATACACTTGCATACACAAAAGAGCCACAGTGAGCTATTTGCTTGAGAAAAAAACTCCTCCAAATGCCTGTCGAAACCCGGCTTGCTCAGGAAAGCTGGAGCTGTTGGGCCAACAAGGGCCTGATCCTCTATGATGGCCTGGGACAGCAACAAAGAGGGTGCACTGACAGCCTGGTGTACTGAGCATTTGCAAATTTGGTCTTTCAGAGGAGGGAGGGAAATAACTCCACTCACCAGATGGGTTTTTCCAAGCCCACATAGCTCTAATTAAAATGGCCGGTCAGGAAAAGCCTCCTCTTTTCCTTTTCCTGTGCTACCTACGCTGCAAACATAGTTCACCAGTGAAACCATTGCCAAGTTTGAAGGATTTGCAGTAAAAAAATGGTGTGCTTTTTTTAAGCTGATGTGTAGAAATCTGGTCAAAGACTTTTTTTTTTTTTTCAGCTGTGATTTATAGCCCTGGGTGCTGAATGGGGTATTTGTGGAGGGGAGTGTGATGCTAAACTGAGGGTTTGGTACAGCAGCTCTACTCCCGCTGGAGCTCACTGCAGCTGGGACCAGGGCTTTAGGCACAGCGTACTGAAACCTGCTTTGAAGAATTATGAAGTAAGAGACTTAAACTTGTGTAAGAGTAGAGTTGGTTTTGTGCTTTACCAGTTCATCAGTGACCCTCGAGGTAGCTGTTGCTGTTCCAGTAATTTTCTGTTCTTTTTATCACAATTGCAAGTGTTAATTTTTCATGGGCATTGAACTCTCTGCCTTGAACCTAAGTCTGGAAATTGGAGTCTCCCTATCATCTGGAATAGCTCAGATCATATGAAATGGGAGATATTGCATCTGCTTCTGTTGGGTCTGGATGAAATCAGTAGTGGTAAAGTAGCTGTGAAGTGGGACTTGATTTATGGTGATGTTGAGATGAGTTGGAGAGGATTGCATCCTGATGGCAGCTCCTTGCTGCAGGAAAGGAAAAGGCTACTTGCTGTCCATGGCAGCAAGGTCTGGAGGGATGTGGCTCTTGGTCTGACCATATCAGGTGTGACAGTGCTGTTTTTTGTGAGTTTTTAATTACAGAACTGCAGTTGGTCAGTGGATTTGACTAAGCAGAACTCAGAAGGGCGATGCCCAGTAGCAGCAATGAGGAGCAGCCTGCAGTCCAAGGCAGGGTATACTCAGTTTGCTGGTGCACCTGACTCTCTTCACATGCTTTACCAGAGCAAGAGGTAGTGTAAGGAGTTAGGCCCCACTACCTGTCTGCAAATCCTAGTTATCTACTTCCCTTCTTCCTTGGTTTGGTTCCTGTTTCCATATAAAAGTTTGTGTAGATTATTTTCAGAACATTCGCCTTCTTTGTGTCGTTAGTCTGTGTTAAATGTTAACCTTTCAGCATGCTGATTAGCTGCCTCAAGAAGGAGCCAGCACATGTAAATGATTTTATTAGGTGTCCTGCTTATAGAGAAACTTTATAGCCCTAATGTAAAAATAGTGCTCTTCCCCTCATCCTTTTTTTTTTTCTTCCCCAGAGAAGCAAAACCTGCAATAAATCTGACTTGGTGAGACCCTGCATTCTCTGTGCAAAGCCCAGTATTTGAATTTCATGGTGCTTTGACTTTATTCTTAAACTTAATTTGATTGTAGCCATTTCTTTATGTTTAAGAACAATAAAGGCCTTTCTAGCATCCCTTTGGCCTGTGCCATCCCTTCAGTTGAACTCTGCCATGTGCACGTTGTCTCTGCCAGCTGCAGGTCTCGGGTCTGCTGTCTTCCAACACACAGCCCTGTGTTCCACATGTTTGCAAATATACCTGGGTGTCACCTTGGGTGACACCTGAGATTTGTGTACCTTCACTCCCTGGGTATCTGTGCTCAGAAGTCCATAGTGAAGTAGTCTACTAGTGAAGTAGAGCCTTCACTAGTACAACTTCTAAACCTGCAGTTTGCAGGAAGGTGTAAGATATTGCAAGTATTTGAGTAACAGCTTGGTCATTGTACTTGCTGACCCACCTCTGGCCTGTTACTTTCATCATCATCATCATCCTGTTTTTGAGTAACTTCAGCCTGCTTTTGGCAGTTTTAGCAGAGCAAGGAATCACTTCACAACTTTCAAATTTGACTCATGGAATCAAAGTCCTGGCCATGAATTTTAGTTATGGTAATCTCCCCTTTCTCTACTTTCCTTTCTTCAGTTTGTTAGAGTTTCAACACATACATGATTCTGTCATCCAGCAGTGTTCCAAATGGAGCAAGACTATTTAAACACTTGGTTGCTGAAGTAAAATACATGACTTTATGAGCAGCATGGGTAATGCTGGATTCACCTGTTTTGTTTCACTTGAGCTTTAAAGTGCCTGTTTTTTACTCACAGTATGTCTACTTTTGAAAGAAGGTGCAGACACTATGGTGACAGTTGCCTTAGAAATGCATAGAACAATACAGAGAGGAGTGCACCCACAGGCAGCCAGTGCTACTGTCCCCTATCCCTGTCCACAGGTGCAGGGTGACCAGCTCCTCATCAATGGGATGAGTTGCTTGAGCTGGATGGGGTGCACCCCACCAGTCTCATGGCCAGGCAAATTCCAGGCATAAAAAGCAGAAGAAACATCTAAATTGCTGAACATTTCACAGGTTAAACACCATGTATTGCAATTATAAGGAAAAGAAAAAAAGTCCACCCTGCTCTTTGGGGATTAACATTCAGTGACAAGCTGTAAGAACCATCAGTAAGAGTATTGATCCCAAATCTATCGTGGGGTGTCTGCAGGCCCAGTTTTAAAAACTACAAGCTTAATGTATTGCATGTATAAGACGTTGAACTTGAGAGCAACCTGAAACATTGACTGCATTTTATTACACCTAACCCTCGTATTTATTTACATAATAGATTTGGATGGGAAATATCTGTCTCCAGTGAAGTATGTGAATTAAAAACACAAAAACTAAATATGAGCACTGGGAATAAATATGCCCTGGCTTGTGAGTCAGGTGTGCGGTCCGTGGGAAGGGCTGTGATTAGCCATTATGTATGTCCTGCAGTTCTTTCTCGCCTTACCAAGATGAGATTTTTATTTACAAGGCTCCCTTTCTGTAGCTGCAGTTACATTAAGTTTTGCTGTAGTGGTGGAAGAGGCAGGCCTGTTAGCTGCACACAGATTTACTGTGCGAGTTTAAGCTAATGGATACTTATCAGGCAGGCTGTATTTGGTGATCGTCCATCATTTGCTCATTAAACAGTGTATCTAAGTGATTCTCATTTCCTCCCTGCCATGTCTGGAAAGGAGGAAACTAGACACATTACGATGGAATATTAATGTCCTGGAGGATTTAGCCACCCATAATTAGATCTCCTTTGCATAAACCTGCTACTGCTACCTTATTTTGTTGTTTGTCTTGTTCTCCTTAATCACCTTCACATCTTTTTCTGTTCCTAACGATCTTTTTTTCAGTTTCCCTTTGTAATTCTGTCCCATTTGTCTCATCCTTCTTCCTTTTTTTTTTTTCCTTCCTTTTTTCTTTTTTGTTCTTTTCCCTGACCTAGTGAGCACAGCAGTCTGGGTTTCCCCACTCCTCCCTCCTTCACACAAAAAGGCTGACTTTGCCAGCAAAACCCACAGTCTCTGCCAAGCCCTATTACTGACTTTGGAGAAAAGCAGCTAGAGAACTTGTGCAAATTTAGGCTCTGAACTAGCTAAATAAGCCATGTCAGTAAACCCTCTTGTCTTATTCCCTGGCCTGCTGGCTCATGAAAGGACTAATATATAACGGTCCTATTTAAGGTGGAAAAAACCCTTCCTGGCCAAGGGCCACCGATGGCTGGATCAGCTGTGAGCTCAGGAGAGAACAGGGAGGTGGCTCTGGAGCTGTGAGCGATTGTGCCAAGGACCATGCACTGTTCCCATGGGGGATCCCGTGGTTAGGGCATGGGTGAGGAATATGCCATCACCTCTCTGGGGATGCCCTGGTGTCCCTGTGCTCCTTACTACCAACCACCAAGGAAAAAAAATGGCAAAGTATTCCCGAAGCTAAGTGGAAATGATCACGCAAACAAGCAAAATGCCTTGTAAACATGGGGAGACCTGACAGGAATCCTCTTGCAAAGTTGACTTTCCAAAGGGAGTAAACTGGCTCAAGTGGCTGGTACAAAGCACACCCAGCTGCTTCTGCCAGGTCCCTTTTTGCTCTCCTGAATGTCGATGCAAAGGCACCAGTGGGATTTCCCTTTCCTTTTAGCTGCAGGGTACTGTAAATGCATCGGGATACACTCACAGCCACCTATTCTCAGCAGACTGGCAAAGCCCCTCAAAACTTCCTATTTTCCTGCTGAATGTGAAGGTTTCCCTCTGTAGAGGGGTGGGAGAAAGGCCCAGCTGCTGACAAAGAGCAGCCTGGTTCCTGGAGGGCGGCGAGCCCTGGCTCGGGGCCGGCTCTGCGCCCTGCAGCGCTCCCGGGCAGCGGCTGCAGCTCTGCCGCAGCGGCGCTGCCTCTAAAAACAAACGGGGCTGTCCTTCATCCTGCTCCTTCCCTCCTTCGGCAGGTTTTTGTGTCCAGCAGACTTTTGTCTCACCGGTATTAGGAGATGGAGAATCTGACAGAAAACATCAGAGCAGGAGAGCCTTACACCAGACTGGGGGGTGATCTGAACAGAAGGGTTTAGCTGGCTTCTGCTCCAAGTAGCCATTTCCAAACCTTTGCCACTGTTAGCTGTGGTAGCAGTTCTCTGCGCTGTGCAGAGCTGAACCTCTCTGGGCAGCAGGCTGAGTGGAGCAGAGGTATTCTCCTCTTTCAGTTTGAGGAATGAGCCTATCTGCACCTCTCCAATGAACAGACTGTAGATGTGCGTGGAAAATACCAGACTATTTAAAGTGTAAAGGTTGTTAACGCCCTTTGTGCTCCTGCCCTGCCAAGCAGCTGGAAACTGAGTAATTTACAATCCTCAGCCCCCAAAGTTTGAGCATCCTCAGCAACCTTTGACTTTGTGGAACTGGAAGCTGCTCTGCATTTTGCAGGATTAAGAGCACTGTATCAAATCCCAGGCTGCAAGTGCTGTGGGATGAGTCGCGGCAGATGAATGGCAGTCGGATGGGCTGTTCTGTGTCCTGCACTGATTTGGGAGTGTGTAATTTCATGTGATGGGAGGGACGGAGCAAAGGCTGGGTAGGACAGCTCGGAGATGTGTGTCTGAAAAGTGGTGAACGAGCCTGAAGATTACGGAAGATCACAGAGCTCCTGTGTGTGAGTACCTACAGCTAGGGCAGGGAGAAGATGTGATTAATGTGTGACGGGCTTACAGTGCGGATTGGTGCTGGAGTATTTCTCTGGAGGGAAGGCTGTGAGTCTTGACACGTACATTACAGCTAATACACAGGCATTGGTGAGATTTTTCTAGGTTTATCTGAGAGCTTTCTGTCACCAACAGTCTGACAAAATCCTCCAAAAGTGGCACCAGCATTTTGTGCACTCAAACTATTTTGTACCTGGTGTTTTCAAAGGTTGCTGGCAGGTGAGGGATGACCCTGATCCTGAATGCAGCGCTTGGTAACAGCCCTGATTCAGGAAGGTTTCCCCATCAGCTGGGGAACTTGCTTGTAAGCCATTGGATTTCATAGTAGTTTGTCACACTGTCACAGTTCCTGACGTTTTAGTTAGCATACTATGGCATTTTCATATTATGGGAAGTGTTAAACTGGTCCTTGTGGTCCTTGAAGCCTGTGTAATAGGATAAGGGAGCATACACATGCCATCTGAATTACTGAGGGGCTGTTGCTCACTTGTAAAGCTTGATTGCATCTAGAAATCAACATTTGGTGCAGAAGCATCTTACTTTGATAAGGTTAACTTCTTTCCTGGGAGTGATAAAGTGTTAAATAAGCACTGTGACTGTGAATGGAGTTCAGGTAATGGTAGCCCCATAAATAGATGTTCCCACTCTTAGGGGAATGGATGCTGAATCCTTTCAGAAGTTTCTCTGAGCACAAAGAACTGAAATCTTTGAGCCTGCAGCACTCGTGACCTAGCAATTAAATAAACCTCCTTGGAGAACATCTGAGACGAGCGGGCAAAATGCAAATATTTGGCGTGTGCAGGAGTGCTGGATTGTGATGTTGCCATTGCCCACAGTTCTTCCCCATGTCAGCCCAGTTCTTGATCTGTCTCTTGCATTTGGGCCTCACACCCAGTTGGAGGAGAACACAGATCTTCTCCAGGCATGACAGCAGTGAGTCCTCCCTGTGCTGGGGCAGAATGGGCAGTGGGGCAGATGTGTCCTCCCACTGCCAGCAATGACCTCCCCGCACCAGGCCTCGGGTGGGCAGTGCACAAACTTAATGATCTTTTGAGTTGACTAACAATAAAAATTTCTATGCTGCCAGAACAAGCCTATTCACAAGTCAAACCCAGCTGTCCTGAAGGGTTTCAGCTTCATAGATGCCCCCAGATTTCACTGAAGACACAGGTGTTATAGCAGGCATGCTCTTGGGTGAGTTTCCTATAACCATCCTATAATCATCACCCTGAAGGATGCAGCTAAAAAAGTGTATCTTTTTTACTTGCAGTATTTTATCTCTGTGTGCTGGCAAATACTATGGATCATTTACAAAAGAGCAGAAAAAAAGTTAATGCTTTAAAAATAGAAATATAGTGCTTCCAGTGTGGCTATCAAGGTTTAGTGCTTGACTTTGAAACTGTTTCTTACCCATTTTTTTTTTCTAATAAACTGCATAGTGAATTTGGCACCAAGAGCCACGCCTACCCCCTCTGTTGGTGCAGTGTGTTGCACTTTGGGTGTCACTGTGTCAATGACACATGGAGCAGAGTAGGTCCAAACTTCTGTCCCCTTGCTGTATTGTCTCTGTACTGCTGAAGAAGTAAAAATACTCATTTCCAAAACATTTTAAACCGATTGTTTGGATGGATGGAGAGAGCAGATAGAGACCAGAGTAAGCGTGTACTTGCATAGCAGCTTCTGTATTCCAACCATGGCTTAATGTGTGGGCACACTCTGTAATGTGGGCAGAAAATAAGGTGAGCTTGTAAAGGAAAATTGGAAGAATCCAACAAAAAACCCATGTGAAGTGCACGTGTGAACATTCTGGCCAAAGCTTAACATCAGTGATTTTGTGTGTCTTCATTTTCAGTACCCAGTATGAAATGCCTCCAAAATGTCATGAAATGCTGTGCCTTCACCATTTTGTCACCAGGACTCCCATAAAGTAGTTAGAACTGATACAAGATCTCTAGTTGCTTTTACAATTGCGGTTCTCAGTCTTGAATGGTGCTGCTGTTTCCTGTGGGAATTTTCCCAAGCTGCAGAGTGTTTCAGGCACGTGGGTGGCTCCTGTCCATGCTGAACATCAGCCCTGTGGACTTGTGTGTTCATACATTCAGAGTGATTAACTAGCACAGATGGAAGTGTCTAGTTCTTGACTTCAGTAGTTACAAGTGTGTCTGGTGTGTCTCAGAAAACATATTTTCCTGCTAATGAAATGGGAATTATTTTACAGTGCAGTGTATTTTGGGAGTAATTGTGTTGAATGCTTTGTACCTCTTCACTGGCTTTTTTTGCCCAGTGTCACAACTTAAGTAACAGCATCCACAAAGTGAATGTTAATACACAGTGTTCACTTGAGCCAATCTAGGTTTCAAGGAACGATGACAAAAAACATTAAGAAACTGAAAAATCAATTTAAGTGAATTACTCCCTGGCTAATTTTATGGACTATGGATGGTTTTGACTTGGTTCTCAGTAGTGAGACCTGGAAATCCCTTCACAGCTGCAGCAGCAAAATCTGTTTTGGACCCACTTTGCCCTCCTAGGGAGGGCTGGCCAAGCCCTAAGGCCGTCCCCAGTGGGTCTGTCCCCAGATGGGGATCTGTGGGACTCCTCTGCCCTCCATGCACAGCATCATGTCCCCACATCTCCAACCAGCCCAGGAAAGCTCCTCCTGCTTCCCTATGAGTCCAGCAACAGACATGTGCAACTGAGAGCAAATTTTAGCTGCAAAACTTTGGTGTCAAAGTTGACTTTGGGAGGAAGAAACCAATTCTATTTCCCACTGACTTGTGTGGCTTCTGCTCATTGCCGAGGCTGAGGTAAAGCCAGCAGTGACACCACTTCAAATGGTGGCCCCTTAAATAATAATTTATATCCAGAAGATTAAGGCTGCCACAGAGGAACCTCTCAGCTCTTGGTTTTATGCCCATTATGGAGAGGGAGCAGAAGCACACGGGATTAAGTGTCTCCCTACATTTACATTTGGTGTCAGTGACAAAGCCTGGTCACCTATTTTTTTGCTTCAGCCTCACAGGCATCCTTCCCCTCCAGGCCTCTGGACCTTCTTAATCTCATGGGTGTATAGTCACAATCTTTCAACCGTTTTTTTTTTTTTTTTTTGGATGTGGCTGCTTTTGCTCCTTGTTTCTCTGCCCACTGCCTGGCTTGGTGGGTGGATGGATGGGCAGGCAAGGATCAGGTGCTTGGGTCAGTTGATACAGCCACTCCTCTTGGAGTAGACTTGGCTGTTACGTTTCCTTACAGTTTATCCTATGAAAGATGATGTTTGCTTAAAAGAATTACAGAGATTAAAAATGAAAAAGCAAAGTGTTGTGAGGAGCAGCTGTGGGGCAATGTGCCTGTGCCTAAGCTCTGTCCCCCTGGCCTCCTCTTTCCACTGGGATGCAGCACTGTCAGCTCTGTGGTGGGTCTGTGCAAATAGAGCGGGAGAACCTGAAACCATGACTGCAATAACATAAAGTGAATTTCAGTGCCGTCGTCTTCACGTATATGTTCTCTGTCCCCTTTTCAGTCATTAGGGAGCAAAGCAAATTAATGCCAACAGAGGCTGATTCAAACCTTTGCCCTCATTTAAGGGATTCCAAAAACCGTGGTTTTGTTACGTGCTGGAGCCAGCTGCCCTACAGCAGCTCAAGGACTGGAGCAGTCTTCAGTGTTTAACCAACATGAAAGTCAGTGTGTTGCTAAAATTGTCAGTGACCAGTGCTGATCCCATATACTGCTCCTTGACTAGGACTGAATTTATCGCCTTTATGTATTTTTAGCAGACTGGTTTCTTTTTTTTCATGTCTCTTTCCAAGATAAAATGTAAAGAAATAAAAAAAAAAAAACCCTCAGCATAAAAGTAGTAATGTAGAAAACTCTCTAAGCAAGACAACCAAAAAGCAGTCAAGGATAAAATAAAATTAAAACATTCCACTTGTCTGTTTTGAGTAAAGTACATGAATTTCTAACTTAGCTTATTTAGTTTTGGAGCAGAAACCTCCCAAATGTATATAGATTTTGATGTTAAAACCAGACATGCATTTGTGTTAGAGTGAAATGGTACTTAGGATAACTATGTCCAGAGTTTTTCTATTACGAGGTGGGTCAAAAATGGAATCAAGATGGTGGTTCAGAGAACACAAAATGGTAGGTGAGCCCCTTGGAGGGAGCACGTGTGAGCCAAGCTGGCTCTGCCATCGTCAGGGAGTAGGACTGATAATGCCTTTAATAAGCCTGTAGCTTTGCCTCTTGTTTTTCCTCTGTCATTCTGGAATTTAATATTATGTGACACGGCCTCTATGCTAACACAGACTTCGAAAAAAGTATAACCATGTCTCAAGAATGATTTCTCCAATGAGGGGGCTGAAATTCCATTTTCCTCCATTAGTAAACACGCAGACTAAGGGAACCGGAGCTGTGCCCTTCTGTGGGTTTATGGTTTGAACATAAAAATACATTTGTCAAGGTATTGCCTATGTAAATTATATTCTCTGTTCCTAATGCCATATGATGTCACCACTAATATCAACCTGATAGATAAGCTTACAGGATGCCAGAATTCCATACTGGATTGGGGGGAGAAAGAAAAGGGAGGAAAGCATAAAATAAAGACTCTTGTGATGCAAATGTAAATACTCAGTTGATGTAATGGCTGGAGCAGGTTCCAGGCCTGAGCATATAGGGTAATATCTGGTCAATAGGGGCTGTGCTTGTGGCTTTGCAATATGGTTTGGGTTTCAGTTGCAGATTTCAATAGAATGTGTATTTGAATCCAGCACAATGTAGATAAAATGGTGAGAGATTGTTCAGTCCATGGAGTAAATACTTTTAATCAGAAAATAAAGACCTGTGATATAAATTTTTTTGGTGTCAGGGTTTGGTGACAGAATGGTGATGGTGACCAACTTTTGCAACTCCAAAGAAGAATTTGTGCAGTTACCACTTTCAAATGCCCAGGCTGACATTACTAAAACTGTCACTGATTTCAGTAACAGCAGGATCAGGCACTTGCTTACCCATCTTGTTGTTGGCTGTTCTCTTAGTTATTTTGAAGAATGTAAGAATCAAATGATGTTTTATAATTCTTAACAGTCAGAAGGTTTTAGCTACATTACTTGCAAGTACTGAGCACCCGGTTCAGACAGCTTTCACATCAACAAACCTTAAAAGCAGTTATTTGTGACTGCCATATCACAGAACGTGGTTGTAGATCATAATAGTATTTTTTAACTCTGAAAAAACCTGAAGATATCACTAGTTTTTGAATATGGCTGATATGTTAGTATGTTAGAATGATGTAAGTCAGGCAATTTTTCCTTCACAGGACAGTTCTTCGCTATGATCTTTTGAAACATAAATTTCAAAAACAACCTCTGCATTTGCAATGGCATTTTGGCATGTGCAAGTTGTTGTGAATATACAAAATTTCAAATCTGAATACTGTTCAGTGGTATTTAAACCTCTATTAGTGCAGTTAGTGGTATTTAAACCTCTATTAAAATTTCACATGAACATACTGTTACCTGTTCAGGAAAAAAACTGCAAACACAAATCCCATATTTAGGTTAAAAAGTAGGGAAAAATCTCTTTACTAAATTTCTACCTTATGAATTATTTTATAGAAAACAGTGAGTTCTTTTTTAGCAGTGCAGAAGCCTGTTTTAATACTTAATGTCATAGTGGACCTAGTTTTCTAATGACTTTGCTTTCCAGTTGGTTTGTTTTAGCAATCACAACTTATTTTCGTTCTTTTTCAGTTGAAGAGGGTGAATCTTCAGATTTTGCTTTGACCTGGGACTCGTCAGTGACTCAATCAGGTAAATATTTCAGGTTCTTCTGATTGCAAAAACTGCCAGAAAGCTGCCAGGCTTTTTACAGGAACTGTATTTTGTATGTCACATTCCTGTCTCAAATCCAAGACTACCCACTGCAACACAATTTTTATATCAGTTCCATATGGTCAATAAAATCTATTACACACAGAGACTAATATACTCTTATCCTCTGGAGAGCCATTCTTTCTTCTTGTGGGCACACTGAAACGGGTTGTGATTTCTCCAGTATAACCACTTTGAAGTTTTCTGCAATGGGCACTGTTACACATTCATTCCAATCTAATTACATAAAAGCTGCTTTAATAGGAATTTTAAACCTCGGTCTCAACTGGAATGTGCGTATTTCTCCTCTCCAAGGAAATTGGAAAGTACTGTCAGAGCTGGAGAATAAAAGTGGTACATTGCCATGGTAGAAAGGCAAAATTTGAACGAACTTTTGGTCTGCTTGACAGTAATATCACTTAAACGTGTGTCTGGGGCTCGTTCATCTGTGGTACATCGATAATTTGAATAAAAAGAGCCTCAAGAAACTGAACAGGATAAATCAAGTTTGTCTGTGTAATATGTATCGATAACGTAAATGTGAGGTTACATGTCAGAATAGTTTGTGTTCAAAGGAACTAGCTACATCTCAGTCACTGTTCGTGCCCTGTGTAAAGATATTTTACTGTCTTTAACATTTATGAGATCCCAGAATATTTTTGACTCTGAAGCCACTAAGTCTATGTCTGTGCTCTCCACATCGGACTGTGCAATGGTATTCTCTTAAAAGCTCAGCAGCAACGTGAAAAACAGCTCAGAAACTGAGCAGTAGTATGAAAATTAACAATGGTGCTGCATTCCTGGTTAGATGGGTTTTTATAAAAGAGTCACGGGGAGACTGGCTCACAGGAGAGGCTTTCTTACTGAAGTGAGCATCTAGCTGGTCTCGAAGGCACAAACTGCCTTTGTGTGGCATTTTGTGGCATTTCCCTTCACACCGACCGCGCTCTCAGCTGCACTGGGTGCATCTTCTCTGGGTGCTACGGCTGTTCAGAAGGGTTTGTGTTTTCACTAGTCTCTGATAGCAAATATTGCTGCTGCTGCTGCAAACCCCCAGCTGTGATGTCGAAGGCCCCTTTGTGCCTGGAGCTAACGGTGCATGAAAAGAGCACTCGCCAGCTCTCTCGCTTGACCTTCGTCTCAAGCAGCAGCAGAGCGGAGTTACCGGTGTTATCTATCACAAGTCTTGAACTGTATTAAAGTCACAATAGGCTGAGGTTCAAAACAGTAACGAAAAATCATTTCTCTGCAGAGCAGGAGTTAATTTCGGATTTCTGTTGGTATTGGTGACTATGCCTTAAGTAGAAGACTGCAAAAGGCTTTTTCCAAATTAGTTTGAGTCTCCATTTTTCTTCATTTGCTCCCACAATTACAGTTCTCGTTCAAGATGTTGGATGTGGGATAAAATGTATTGTATGCATGATTTATGGCAGCTTAAGGAAAATGTGTGCTAATTGGGGGATTTTCCTCTTAATGCATTTAGTAGCTACAGATGTCAATCTTTTATATTTATAAAGATGCAGTACAGTATCCTATCAAGACAGGACACAGTGGATGGGACAGAGGTTGCAGGCTGGAATATGATTGAGGAACTGCATAGAAAAAGCTCAAAAAGCCAGAGTCTGTGGTGGTGTGGCTGCGTGGAGTCGCTGGCTCTTGTGTGGTGCCTCCACAGCTATATTCAGTAACTGAAACCAGTCCCTCAGTCCCAGTGTGCGAGACTTTCATTATGTTCTTTTATGATCTTCCTGTTTGCATTAGCTCCAGTAGTGTGATGTTGAAGTTCAATAAAGGGTGAAAAAACACACTTCAATTTCTTGTTTCATGCCCCTTCCTTCCCTGGCCCAAAATGACAAAATTGCCTCCCCTTTCTTGACCCCCCCAACAGAAAAAAAAAAAAAACAACCAAAAAGCCAAACCTGGGACTTGTTAACTCTGAAACATTTGCCAGATGTTTCAAATTAACATATTTCTCTCCCTTCTTCTCCTGTATGTGTTTGTACATCTCTGTGTGTGTGCAAACACATACAAAACGACTTCTGAAAAATGCTGTTGGCAGTCTGCACAGCTGCTGTGGGCTGGGGCAGTGGCAGTCCCAGGATTGGGTGGTATATAAGGACTGCAAGAGCAGGTATACTGTAAACTTTAAACTTTTAAAAAGTATGTATTTATATATTTATACTAGCAAAATATTTATGTAGGTGCATCTGTGGGGAAAACGAAGAGCTTTTGCAGCTGTATTTATTTGGTTCATCTAACCAGTGGAAGCTATACTGGAATTTTCTTTGTGAGTACGAGTTGGATCTGCAGCCGTGGGTCTTGTCCAGGTAGCTGTGACAGCCATCTGTCCTCAGTGTTTGTAGGTGCAGAGCACAACGTGCCAAACACAGGGGCCCAAGCTCTGTGTCTCATGGTGGGGCTTCTCTGCTCCTGACGTGTAATGAAGGTGTGTGGTCTGTGCATCCATGACTGGACTGTGGCACTGAGCTGCTCATGGGAGCTGCTTAGTGCAGCTCACAGAAATTTGGCAGTGGACACAATGGCACCAGAAATCCTGTGCTCAGATGGGTCTGTTCAGTGATGGCTTAGTACAGGACACCATCCTTCTTCCTGTGGCAGTGTGTGTGCACAAATTGCTGTTTGCTCTGGCGTAACTGCTTGTTCCTGGTAAAAACTCCGAAGGCAAAACGCTGCGCAGGAATCCAACCCTTGGCATAGCTGCACTGAGGAATTTATTCCAGTACTTTAAATACAACTAGAAATAGTTGTATTACTTTTTTTTTAATAACCACAACTTAAAGGCTGTACATAATAACCTAGAGAATCAAGAAAACAGAAGAGGCAGAGGCTGCCCTTGCACCAGGGTGAATAATCTGGGTATCCACCAGTGCTGTTTAACAATGGGCATATAGCAAATTTCCTTCCTCTTCAGGTCTTGTAAACATTTTTTTCCTTAATGTAAAAGGAAGGAAAAAAGCTTTCCTTTCCTCTCGTAATCAGAGGATTTAACTTGCCGTCAAATAGCACGTCCAGTAGTGTTTTTCTGTGTAAGAGGCAGAGATGTTTTCTGTTCCAGAGAAGAAGTACAGCTGAGTTCTCCCTCCCCCTGCTTTCCCCCCTTTAACAGCACGTGCAGCCCTTGCAGCCTGTCTGTCCTACTCTGAAGGTGTCAGAGGGGGTGGACTGGGCAGGGCTGTCGGGGGGCCAGGCAAGCGCCCACCTCTGCTTTTCAAAAGGGTTTTTGGCTGCTTTGAGGCCACGAGGAAAATAAGATTCAATACTTGCAAAGCAAGGGTCTGGTCAGACAATGCTGCATTGCTGTTACAATACATCACGAGGGTATTATCTTGAGGAGTAACAAGGGACATTTTAAAGAAGTAAAAAGTCTTACCAAATATATAGAGAATTTAAGGCATTTTAAAGACCTATGAAAGCATTTTATATGGAGGTTGCTGGGGAGTTTCTCATTAGCCTGACTGTGAGGCCCCAGGGAATCTTGGCTGAATTGTCTGGGGCAAACAGAGCAGATTCTGTCTTCTCCTTAGGAGCCTGCAGACCTAAAAGCCTAATTTTTTTGTGTCTGCTTTTGAGGTAACTGAAGGTATCTTGTTTTTCTGTGCAGCTACATTTTACAGTACTGATCAGGAAAGAGTTTGGGAAACAGAAAACTGTGAATTGTGGCCTGAGTGCTGAGGACAAATGGCACTGACTGAGTCTCTGTGCACATGTGTTTGCAGAGCATGGGGGGTTCTTTGCAATGTTTGCGACGGGAAGGGCCCCTCCAACACAGTACCCAACCATCCCTTAGCACACAACATTAGTGTAATTCAATTATAACATTCCAGAAATCATAAAAATAAATTACAGGTTGGTATTCTCTGCTTCCCCCATTAGCTCCAAATTTCCTGTCCCTGCCACCGAGCTCGCTGCAGCAGCTGGGCACACGTGTGAGGGACATGTTAACACAGCACAGCATGGGAAAAAAAAAACCCACAGCATTTTAAGACACAGATACTTGATGTTTTTCCAGTAAGATTTCTCCCCCATGCTTGTTTTATACAGTACACTACTGTAGGATTTTTAATTGCTTTCTGCAATTTGTTTTAAAGTTTTCCTCCTTCCTGGAGGAAAAAAAGAAAAGAAAAGGGGAAGCAGCAGCTTTTCAGAAATGAACCATGAAATAAAGGAAAACCACTCTGTGGTCACTCCTTTCCCCCTCTTTTCCGTTTTGCATGGCATCTCCCAGCTATGTAAATCAAAATTTTCACTTGGTATCTCCAGAGGAGGAACATCTTGACACAGTTTGGAGACTTATTTTTTCCTCAGGGCTACCAGAGCCCATGCTGGGGTGTTTTTAATGCCATCTCTGCTGCTCAGGGCTCTCCCTGCCTGTTCCCTCCTGGCTGTTCCCTGTGTTGTCCTCCACCATTGGTCTTCTGATCCTGGTGCTGCATTGTCTGCTCCATGAGCGTTGAGGGTTTTTTTTCTCCTCTAACTTTTCTGTAGGGTTGGGTTTAATTTTGGCTTCCAAAGGAGCAGAATGGATGAGAAAGCTGGGATCTCATGAAGCAAGCAGAGATTTGTTGCTGTGCGAGTATTCATGTGTTAACTCTTCCCCATTTTCTGTTTATTGCAATAAGCTACAGAAAATGTGTTCTCCTTCCTCACCTTTCCCCTTTGGGAGGCCTGTTTTGGCTTTGGGGGCTGTTGTCCCCTCAGCCGTTCTCCAGCACCCTGGGCTTGCATGATCCACTGCCTGGAGGCTACCAAGACCACCATCCTCACCATCCCTTGTGGTCTCCCAGTACCCAGGGCTGTCCCTGCCCTCTGCTCATGTCCCCCTGGCAGCTCCCACAGAGCCCCAGCTGGTCCTGCTCCAGCCACATGACCCGCTGGGCACGGGGAGCAAGGCAGGGAGTTCTGGACGAGAGAGACTCCAAAGCTCTTTTTCTCTATTTCTACATGTATTGTATAATGTGTCATTTGACTTCTAAATGCAGAATGCTGAATAAACCCTTCCAAACACTCACAACATGAAATTCTAGGGTCTCTACTGCAGAGAACTGAAAAGGTCGGTCACAATTCAGTGGGCATTAGAAACATGTTATTTTGCAGGTACTCTGAAATTACCTGTGCTGAGTGCCTTCACAAGCTCAGACATCTTCTAAAAGCTGATTTCATTAGTCAATCAATATGAGAAGATTCTGATTAGAGTGCATAAGGATTTCCAAAGAAACAAACCTTTGAACTTAGCAAAGAACTTGAGAAACTTTGGTAACTTTCTTAGTTGGGTATTTTTTCAATCTACTGGGAGATGTTTGATCTCACCTGGTTGGCTTTCTTACACTGAGAAGTGACATCCTTGTCACTGCATGGACCTGCAAGATGCAGCCCAGTCAGTATAGTCTGAGGCTAAATATCTGCTTTGGAAGCATCCAAAGCCCAAATAAATGCAAACTAGAAAAAAAAGCTAGGGAAGTTTGCAGCTCTGGTTGCTGCATTCCTTATTTATTCTCATTTGAACTTTTATTTTCCTTGGTAATGTGTAGATTTTTACAATGTTACACTGTAATGTATCCTTTTAGAAGAGAAAGAAAAAAAATAATTCTCATTTCCTTGTCATAAAACTTAATTTTTAACATCAACCTTTTACTTATAAATACTAATTTTTTTGTAGATATATATATATATATTTAAGTACTTTTGACAGTGTTTTCTCAAACAGAAGGTGAAGTGATAGAAAGTGCAGGATAACGTGTGGTAGTGGATGAACATCCAAGACAGGTGTAAGATGTTTTTGAAGCTGGATCATACAGAAAGAAACAATACAAATAATTATAAACCCTTCCCAGATTACTCTGTTTGTAGGAGCTCAGGACACTGCATCTGCAGCCACAAGGGCTGCCTGTGAGCAGGTCTCTGCTGCCAGCACTTGTGGGATGTGGGACATGGTGCTGCAGGAGGAGGCTGTTGGCTGGAGTGACAGGGTGTCCCCGGAGGTCCCCAAAGTCCAAATGACATCCCGCAGCTGTAGCACCTTCAGGGACAGGAGGAGTTCAAGCGGAGGTTCCCGGTGGTGTGCGGTGCAGCACAGCCGACACGCGCCTGTCACGGGAACAGCCGCCCCGTGGACCTGCTGAGGCATCTCTGGGGGTGCAGCACCATAGGTGTTCCCCTCTTGTTTGGGGAGGGAATCTCTGGCAAGAAGGAGCGATCTTCAGATGTGAACACAGCATGGGTGTCAGTATTTAAATTAGAAGCACACACCTGTGTATTACGGCGTTTCCTAGAAAATACTTACTATTAAAAATGTTAATTGGGAAAATTATAGCGATAGCACAGAGGAGGAGAATTAATTTCCATGGTGAAAGAGGCGAGGAAAGAAAAGCTCATTTCAAAGTGAGCTATCGAGTGCTCCCCCTACCCATCACGCTCCTGTTCCCCGGCTTCTTAAAGACAATGTATGCTGGAAAGCTGGTCTGTTGGAAGGAAGCTGAGCAAGTGTGGTGTATTGCAGTGTGTCATTGACGTTCCCGAGCTTCTCAGTGCCTTAAGGAGTGCTCCTCACTGCTGCAAGCAACATCTGTAAAGGAGAGGATTCCTGCAGGCTGCAGGATCACAGCCCCTGCCTGGCCATGCTGGCAAGGGGCCGTGCACTGGTGTGCACTGGGATGCCAGCAGTGCATCGCGACTGGTAATGGACAGCAATGTTTCAGTAAATCTGGGAATATCTCTGGGGTCATCAGGATAACCTCATCTGAAGTCTTGTAAGCTTGATGTATCTGCTGGTGTGGGGTTGCTTTGGATCTGGGGATGTTCTCATAGGGTCTTGCGTCAGGGGCATTTACCACCGACATGGATGGTTGCATACTGATGTATCCTTCTGGGGTGGGCAGGGGACATCCTCCACAGGTTTGTGTCCCTGTCTTGCCAGTGTTTTTCTCCCTAGGACAAAAAAAAAAAGGTGTGCCTGTTGGCACTTTATGTGCTGGGAGACTGTAACGCTGTGTTTCATTTCCTTGCATTGACTGAAGGCACTTTCGTGGGTGGACCCTCAGGTGCAGCCTTCCTGGCTCTCCATCCCTTGTTTGCACCTGGGTCTCTCCCAGGTAAGAACATCCTGGTGAAGGATGCTGCCACTGAGCTGGAGGGAGCACCCTCCATCTTCTTCATGCTCCTGCTCTCCCTTCCTGTGTTTCTTTCAGTGGTGCTACCTTGTTCTCCTGTGCTGCCCAAGTGAAGGGCTGTGATTAGATGAACATTTTCTGTGTTTTTAGGTAAAAATTATATCTGTTGTTTACGATAGCCTTCAGGGACACAACTAGCAGTAATGGGCACAGGAGATGCTAGGCTGGACATCAGGAAACATTTCCTGGTAGTGGGATCTAATAGCCTGGTATTATCTCCTATCACTTCAGTCATTTACAAACTGGACTGGACAAAGTGCCTGAAAATACTCTGTAGGAATGGTCTTACATTAGCAGAGGGACGGATAAGATCACCTGATAAATCCTTCTCATCTTTAATTTATCCAATTCTGCTGCACTCTGGATTTGCTAATCTCCTGCAGATTCGAGGATAGAAGCACACAGAATGGTCAGGCAAATATGCTTCCTAGAGCTTATTTCAGCAAATATTTTTATGTAGGATCTCAAAGCACTTTGCAAATGCTAATTCAGCCTCCCAACCTAGTAGGAAGTCCTCCTTGTGCCCCATATCCGTACTACTTTGTCTTTGCATCATGCAGTGTGCACTGTCTGCAGGTTGACCTTCCCAAAGGGTTCTGGCGTCAGAACTGATGGGCACTTGCCAGCCTATCTTGCTTTGAGCCATTTCTGCAGGTCAGTGGCTTTGCTTTTCCAAGTCTGCCTTGTCTGGCTGGTAGGAGTGAGGGAAGCTGAAACCATGCCACTACAGGGAGCCATTGCAGTGGGTTTTACCTTTGTAAAAGCAGACAGCTGAAGAGTTGAAGGAAAGTCTCCTGGTGAACAATTTCTTTGGTTTTCACAGAAACTTGTTCTCCTTTGACTGGTTTATACTTTGCAGTTGTAACTGGTAGCTCAAAGCTCCCAGCCTGAATAAATGTAGAACAGGAATAGCAGAATATATTACATTGGCCTGTTGCTTAAACAAGAAAAATCAATAAAATATAATGCCACAGTGGTGGATCCCCAGTAATCATTCTTCTTGAGAAAAAAAACAAATTGTGCCAGTCGTGAGAATGGGGTTTTATAAACAAGGTTGTAAAAGAAGAAAAACAAATGGAATAAGCAAGCTCCACTGCTTTGCTTTCTGGGTTGTGTGAGGACATTGAAATGAAACTCTGCAGTGAAAAACTGCATGAAATTTATGATGCTTTGCCCAAATAATCTTTGCTTATTCAGTATGGGAAACTAGAATCATTTGGGTTGGAAGGGACCTCTAGTGGGTCTTGCTCAACATTGACCTGACTTGTAAAAGTTTTGTAACCATTACCACTGTATTTTTGATTTAATTGTCTTGACCTGTTAAGCTTATCATGGACCAAGGGTACAAGTATTGTTACTCTAGTACAAGAATGTGTAGCAAACAGAAATTAAGGCCAAATACTAACAAAAAAAAAGGATTTTTAAAAAGTTAATACAACCTAAGTTTCCCGAAGCAGAAGATAAATTTGCCTTTTTGTCATTTAGTGTCTAAAGTCGCCTTTTTCCAGTCTTGCTACAAGGAATTACAATGTCATCGTCAAAATAAACCAAGCTCATCTCATAATCTTCTATTTGTTGTGTATAAATTCAAATGAGAAAACTGCTAAGTGGGACCATTTATAATGAGATTTGAGATACCCTATAGCTCTCACTTGGAGACAAGTGACCTTTGTCTTCTTTGGGGCTGAGTACAGCGCGATGAAGATTTAATAGATGTGTGCGGAGACCCGGCAGTAGATTGGGGTGTGCGTGGAAGAGGCGCTCAGTGTGCCTTGCTCTACATATTTTTGAAATCCTCACACTTGGGACTGAAGTGCCTGCCTGTTGGTGTGTGTTTCTGGCCATGCCTCTTTCCTCCCTTGGATGGCTTTGGCGTTCGTTAGTAGAAATTATTAGACAGTCACAAAACACTAAAGAGAAAGGAAAAACCCCACGCACTTTGCTTGGAAACAGTCTGTGTTGCATAAAGCTCTGACAAGATCAAGCCTCTAATTAAATTATCTGGCACGTGGACAGTTCTGTTCTGAGATCTGCTGAGCTAATGTGTAGCCATTAGCTCATACAGCCACCAAATCAGAAGTACCAAAGAGACAATTTACATAGGGCCACAGCGTGTTTTAAAAAATTCTGGTGAGTTGTGAAGCCTGTAATGTTAATTGCCAGTTAGCACATTGTAATTGCTGTAATTATTTGCAAGTAAAATGATGTAAGGGACTTAACATTGTACTTTTCTTAACACTTCACATGTTGGTGATCCACTAAATCTCCCACTTAGAGTTTTGCTGGTTATTTTAAGAGCTTGACAGCCACTTGGTGAAGTCTGATATCATCCGCAAGCTTCCCATTCTGCCTGTTGGCTTTAATGCTGAGCGGTGGCTCTCTAAAGTCTTTATGAAAAAAAAAAAAAAAGGCAATAAAATAATAAATGCAAATGTCTGCTGCTGACCAGTGAGAGCACATGCAGCCCTGCAGCCGGCCGTGCTGGAGCCCAGCTGGGAGAGAGCCCTCAGCACAAATTGCCAAGCCTATTGCCTCCCACCGCCACGCCGCGGAAGTGGGCCAAAAGCTCCTCCGTATGGGATTAAAGGGATGTGTAATAGATTAAAGATCAAAAATGTTAATTAAGAAATGGTCTTTTCTAATAAGATGCCTTCAAGGGCATGGTACCAAAAATGAGGCAATATCTCATTTTGGCAACAGCACAGGGTTGTAATGAAGCTGGAGCGGGGGGGCAAGGGGAGAAGGAAGGGATGCCTCCTGTTCAAGGCAACTCCTTCAGAAGGGGTGAATCAATTAGCAGCAAAAATGTAAACATGTAAGTCAGAATGACAGTACTCTGAACGCTGCTGAACAACGTGTGGATTTAGATGTACGTGTTTTAGCCTGGCATTTCCTTGAGGATAAGTTGGCAGTTTGTGACTGACGGACAAGGAGTCCTTCAGTTTACTGGTGCTTCAGCAGCAGCCTGGTAATTTGGCTGAAAATAACCACTCTTGTTGGAAGCTTTGATGCATTTGAATTGAATCCATGCAATATATTTTCCTGATGTAATGTTCTAGATATGGAAAGTTCAGCACCTTTGTTGCTGGATTGAAACTTGTAGGTGTAATGTTTGGATATATAATGTTTGGTTATTTCTCTTCAGAAAAGGGGAGAGCCACAGCTCTCAGCTCTTGTATTCCAGGCTCCTGCAGCAGTGGAAGTTTATGTTTTACAAATAAACTGATATGCAAGTGTTACTTATGTGTTTCAAACCCAAAAGGTGCTTTTGAGAGCTGTGAAATTTTATTGCATCATTATAAATAAAGAAAACATGCTTTTTTTTTTAAACTTTAGCATTCTAGTCAGTGAGTTCACTGTTATGTTTTCTTAGTAACTCATCAAAACTCTAAAAGGAAAACTCAGATGTTTAACAGTGCTTCTTCCTTGTGGTGGAATGATGGGATTTCACATCCCACTTCATCCCACAGTTTCCCTTCTAAATGCCCTAACACTGTAAGCTGCAGCATTTCTGAAGCAAGTTATTTGCCAGCATAAAATGGAGGTACCCTGGCGGCAAATTTCTTCCCTATTGGTTGGAAGCTTTTGCTTGGATAAAGAAAACCCCTGGCATGGTGAGATCTCTGTGTATGTGTTTTAAGACTCTGACTGTTTGAATCAAAGCCAGAGAGAATTTTCAATTTGAGAGAAATACAGTGGGAGGGCACTTGCTGGTTGCATGCCTCTGTATGTGGGGTGAGCTGGGGCTGGCTGAAGCACCCTGGCAGAAGAAGTCCTCTGACAGTACTCTGAAGTTTAGATGTGTTGCTCTATCTGTGTATATTTTATTTTCATCTGTTGTGTGAAAGACAACAGCTCTGGGCTACCTGCTCCCCTGCAGCCCCCAAACAAAGCTGGGGAGTGGAGCGTGGTGTCCAGGTCCTTTGGGAGAAGGAGTGATGGTTTTCCGTGGGTTTCATGTAATTGAGAGGCTTTTTGGATTCCTTGAGCTGGGCGTGGTGTGGACTCGTGCCTATTGGTTTTATTTAGCTTGGATGAGGGCTCTAGGCGACTTAAATGACGCTAAATTCCTGTGCCCTGATTTTGTCAGACAAGTGAATGCAAGTGGAAATAGTGGTTGTTTCCATCCACAGAAGAAAATCAAAGTAACTGTTTCTTATCCAAATACTGAAGTCAGATGTTTTCATGGTTCATAAATGTATCATTTTGATGGACTGATTAGTTTCATCTTGACTTGGTTTCACTCATGGTTTTTGTTAAAAGAAATGTGTAACTTGGACTTGAATTAGCCTTCTCCCAAGAAGGGCTATGTCAAGCCATTCTTGCTGACACATCCAGGAAATATAACTAGCAACAGAATGATCAGTGTCTTTTCTTTATTATGAAGTTTGCTTACTAGTCTCCAAGATGCTTTTCTGAATTGAAGTTTTCCTCTACAAAATTTTGACAATATTAAAAAAAGATGTCAGTAGCCTGTCCTTCTTTCAGTGACAATAGGGAAGATTTCAATTTTACATGTTGGTTTAATCAAATAGTTGCAGAAAAATGATCAGTTTATCATCTTGTCATTACTTTGTACAGAATGTGCGTCCCATATTGAAACCGAGAAAACTTGGGCTTAAACTTTGATAGCAGCTCATTTGGACTCTGTTTAGCACACAAGTCCAGATGACCAATGAATGAGAAATGTTCTGTGTAAGAGGCATTTGGCTTTTCTTCTTTGATTGTATTAAACAAAATACATATATTGCCAAATTTCCACAGTAACATCCAGGAAACATATACAAAATCAACAAGGAAAGCAAAACCGAGAGCAGAATTTGGTCAATAATTTTATGCAAAAAAAAGGTTGTGCAGTAAAAATGTACCTTTTCTGATCAAGGTGAATTTCAGGCAAAAATCTTGTACAAGTTTGTAACAGCCAGATTGGTAAAACATTTTTCTGGACAGGATGTTGCAGAAATCCACATTTTTATTTCATTATTTTTCTTTATAAACTGTGTGTGCAGGCAGCTGCAGTGTTGAAGATATGAGGAATATCTCTTCTGCAAGTGCTCCTCGCATCTCAGGTTTTGGGCTGTGATGAAAAAGCATAGGTGCTTCTGTATAATAGAACTAACTTATGTTCCATTATTCACCTTTGTTTCCAGAAAGTGGTGCTCAGTGTTCAAGGTGTTGTGCGTGAGTAACTAAAATAAGAATTGGTGTTACTCTTTCTGCAAAATGTTTTTAAAAACTGGTGACTTTTTAGGACATTTTTTATGCAATGAGGTTGTAAACCTCTTGTCTTTGAAATGTCTTTCTGAGTTACAAATAAACCTGTGGCTACACCACAGGCACTGGAAGCTTAGCAGAACCATCAGTGAATTATTAAATGAGAAAAGACATCATAAGAGTTAAGTGATTTTTAGCTTGATCCTGTCATGAAATATTTTAAAACTGTATCTGGTTAATGAACGCTGTGGCAGACGGTATAACTGGCCCAGGATGTAGGAAGTGGAAGTGCTTTAAAAATAGACTCCAAGCTGTGATAGCTGCAAATCCAGTGGAAGGGTCTGAAGCAAACCCCTAACCCCTTTTTCCATACCCACCATGGGGCTGGGAATGCGGTGGCCCTGCCCGCCTGAGCCGTGGTGTTTGGCTGTTGAAAAAAGTAGGAATGAAGTTGTCAATTGTGCATCTTCCTGCTAGTCAGCAGCTAAAACACAAATTCCATAACTTAAGGGAAAAGGTTGGGACTGCCCCTCCCCACCCCCAAAGAAATGTGCCTTTTAAAAATAGATGATTTTGTTGTAGTTACTACTTTTTACCTTGGCGAAGTACACAGGGAATGGGGCTGCTAAGGAGCGCATCAAGTAAATTAGGGTTAATTAGAAGTTCTCCCAAATAGCTTGTGCTTCATCAGCAACAAAGCAGCATGTAAATAAATCTAATTTCTCTCCAAATAAACTCTTCACAAGCTTAATTACAACAGCAACAATATCTCCCCCCTACCCCCCCTTTTTCATTAGTGGGAGCAGCTCATTATGAGCTGTATCTGGTGAGGGCTGTCATGAGCAGTCCAGAGTTGGCCCTTTCTCAGGTGTCCTTCGGGGCTGAGGAAGAAGTGGAGGAACTTTCAGTGTACTTGGAGGAGCCCAATTAAGGTAGTTCATGAGAAATCTGAGAAGCAGAAAGCACCAATGGAAAAACCCCCCATCTCTATATTCTGGAGAGACTTCAGCCAATTACATAAAGAAGTTCCACTATTTGGCTTATTGGCCATCTTAATTTCTTTGCCTTTATTACTCATTTGCCAGCAAAAACCTGAACTTCAGGTTTTATCTGTGCTTTAATTTCTTTTTTTTTTAATGCCATCCATCATCCTCAGGGTAGATGTGAGGGCTCTGCCAGTTCCTGGTGCTGTGTTACCGCACTGCTGTCTCCTGCTCCGGCACCAGGGACCTGCCGAATGAGAGGAGGGGCTGAGGGAGACCAGACTTTAAAGTCATTTTAGCTTTAAGTCTTTTAAATGTCTTTTCGCACTTTCTTTACCACATAGGGCTAGAAGAAAAAATGCAGGAAGATGTTAGGAGAAAAAGTGTTATCACTGCTAAAAGGATCACCACACTGGAGGACTGGTGCAGCTCACTGTTTATTCCAGGGATAAACAGCTGAAAACCTCTACCCAGAAATTATTTATCACAGGGGAAGTGCAATCCTGGGTTCCGGCTTCAGCTGGGTGAAGAAGTGCTCTGCTGAGGGCTCATTCAGAGGGATTAACTTACTTCATTTGGTGCTTCATTCACTGTCCTCTGTGATTTTTTTTTTTATAATTTTTTTTTATTTCTAATTCCATTGAAGCCAATGCATTCCTTATTACACAGTGTCACGTTTCAGCCGATCCTAAATTAATAAATGAGCAGCAGCAGAATAGCATGTAGCACAATTCTAACAGCATGAGCTGCACAGAAGTATATTTCACTTAGCTCCAATTTAAATACTCTGCTTTGCTCGATTTAATTATGTGAAATTACTGAATTAATGGCTTTGTCAAATGAAACGTGTAGGACTTCAGAGTTTGGTATTAAGGAAAGAAATTGGAAAGGAAATCTGAGGTACATTAATTTTTGCATGCAGGCTTGTTCTAAAAGCAAACAGAAATGTAACTGAGCCCGCAGCCCAAAATCACATCGTGTTTTAAACTCAGGAAAGAGAGAACAAGCAGAAAGTGGCAGGAAACTTTCTGAGTCACCCTTTGTGGGCTTGTGCTGCTCCCCTGGGTGAGTGTGCTGGACAGGAGCGCTGTGTGTTTGTGCAGCAGGAGCTGGCCACGGGCATGCGGGAGGGAAGACTTTCTGCAGAGTCTGATGCTTGTTTAATAGCTTGGCCACCTGTTAAATTCCCTTTCCTGTGCTGCATAATATGACTTTCTTATCTCTTTTCTGGTTGAGAATCTTGTTATAAGAGATGCCTTTTTTTCACATTCATTAACTGTGTGGTCAGAATCCCTGCACCAGGACCCTGTGCCCAGCCTGGTGCTGGTTGTGCAGCTTGTGCATAATGAGACCTGAGGGCACTTTTTCGGAAAGCTTGTAAAGCCCTGCTCTTCTGAAGCTATTTGGACACGTAGGTGCCTAACTCTCATTAATTTCCAGTTTCATGGGTTTTTACTACAGTCCGTTGCCACTTATGGGTGTTTGGCTCCTAAATCACTTGGCCTACCTGCAGATGTCCCTCCAGGCTCTAGCTGGAGGAGTGTAAAGGTGCTGTTTTCCCAATTTCTGCTCGCATTGCTGGCAGTGCCCAGCTTGGAAGGCCACCATAGAGCAGAGGTGTGAGTCTCTGCCAGCAGTAACTGGTGGCAGAGACACCTGAGCATACGTTTGGGAAAATTTGGCTTTTTCCTCAGGTGCATTTGGAGCACCTTTTTTCCAAAGCAAAACAGATCTGTAGAGATAAAGTCAGTGAGGTTTTTTCCCAAGATGATGTTTGGTATTTGATCAGACCATAACAACCACAACTACATTGTGGTTCTGGTCCAACCCTCTATACCCTGGGTATAAATAGCAGTTTTACCCGAGAAGCCTAACTCCACAAACCCGGCCCCACAGAAGCCTCTCAGGTCTTTAATCACAGTTTTGAAGACTTCCAGGCACAGTTATTGCAGAAGCGGGTCCCTTTCATGCTCCTTCAGCTGCACATTTGTCATTCCCAATGGAAAACGATCCAGGCAGGTTCTGAGCAAACCAAAGACCCATGAGAAGGTCAGTGAAATAATTATTGCTTTCTCTAATTTGCCTACATGTATTTTCCTTCCTGCCTGAGTATGTTTTTTGCTCTTGTTCCATCTTTTACCTCTGTATCAGTTCCACCCCTTGGTTCCTGAAGGTTTGCAGAGTGCTCTGTCTCTTGCCTTCTCAGTTCTAATGTTCTGGAGTTTTTATAGATTTAAAAAGATGAACGTAAATGCTACATGGAGGATCCTGTCAGTTTGTGTTGTGAAAAGCATTCCTCTTCAGCATAATTTTTAAACAAATCCATATTCCAAGCATGGGAAAAGTGCATTTTGAACAGAAATGTATTCAGGGACCTAAGAGAGTAATTTGGATGGAGCTCTTGCTCTGCTTACATCTTGCTCCTGTGTGCCTGCACTGCGGCTGCACACTGAGGATGTGAATCTTTTGGGACCAGAACTTCCCTGCAGAAAGGACAATTCAAAGTCCTGGACCTTATGTAGGAACGATAAACAAATCTGCATTTTGAAATGGGCAAAGGGGTTTCAAACATTGAAATACATAGTTGCATTTATAACTTATGGTAAATTACATCATCTACAGGTTTTTTTCTCTTTGAAAATCCACAGGTTTATTTTAATAAAGAGTTCCAGCAGCTGCTATTCTGAGCAGAATCAGTCAATACCTTATTTTTTCATTGGATATGCAGCTGCAATAACAGGCCACATGTGAATTTTATTAAGCCTTCTGAATTTTCTGTCTGTTCAGGGAACTATAGATTTAAGTTTTACAGATATCTGGCTTTCTCTTGAAGTAAAAGAAAAAAGCGAACAACCAAAAAAACCCCACAAAAAAAAATCATTCACACCATTTCCTTAAAAGAAAGGAAAGGCTTTATCATGCCTATGGATTAAAATGTGATTAAGATGTCCTGTGTTAGCTGTGAGTGGAATTCCATGTAACTGCTGGAAATGAGACACTTGTCTTCAACAGAGACTTGAAAAACAGTAAGTTGAGTTTTATTGAGATATGAATATACCTAAATAAAATTAAAGTGCCATTTTTGTTCTGAAAATTTATACTTATTTGAGTACAATGGTCAGTATTATTTAGCAGTTGCACGTGAAAGAGTGAAAAGCACATTTTTATGAAGAAATGCACTTCACTTTGAAGTTATTACTTGCTGCATCCTAAGTTCCTTGTTTAAATTAATGAATTTTATATCTAAAATGCGGGCATCTAGAATGGGTTTTAGATCTGGTTTGATTTGAACCTTATTATTCAAACCGAAGGTGGCAGTTACTCCACTCCCATTCAGATGCACCTTAAGCATCTGGAAGTGGACAGCAGCATCTTTTTTCCACAGGCAGATAACCCACTGCACGACAATCACGCGTTTTGAGTGAGTGGATGAGAGTTTTCTGCTGATGATTGTGGAGCAGTTTGGGTGCCTGTGTGCAAAGACGTTATTTGATTTGAATGCCACACAGATATATACAGAGCAGACCTACAGGGTTCTGAGCCTGTCCTTTCCAAGGAGAGGAGGTGTCCTTTCCAAGGTGCAGAAGAGGGGTGCTTGCTCTCCTCACAGCCCTGCTGGGGGATGGAGTGTCTGCTCCCCAGCCCCCGTGGGCAGAGGGAGGGCAGCCTGAGGGGGGACTGAGATCAATAACTGGGCAGTGTGCTGCAGTAATGGAACACTTTGGCACACTCTGGACAGCTCTGATCTCTGCCTTTCGTTGCATTCTCTAAAATTCACTTACAGTGCTTTTTGTGTCAGGGAAGTGTTTACATCCCATATTTACACCCTTAAACTGGCTGCCAAACACTGAAGAGCTGATAAACACTGTGTGCTGTTAACAGTATAAAGTACAATCCCACTGCTGCTTGCATGCAAATAAATAATAATAACTTAGCTATTTGTCCGCTTTTCGGTGTATAAGTGCATTTGTCACATAACACAGTAACATCTAAATCATTTTAGTAAGAGCACTAGAAAGGCTGAAACATTACGATTAAGAGGAAGTTTTACTGTTTGGTGGTGGTTTTGTGATTTCCTTATTTGATTTTTTAAAAACCACTTTTAAAATCATGTGATGCATAATCACTATTACTGGGTTTCACTTTTTAAAAATTTTTCACTGAGTTATTTTGCCTTCCTCGGTACTGAGGGATTGGCCTACAGGCTAGAAGTTACTGTCAAATATTCGCTAAATCTTTTCTTGTAGTCATTACAGACACAGATTTCTTTTTAATGTGCTTGGTCAGTTTTGAGGCCACTTTTTTTGTTACTACCCATAAATCAGTAGCAAGTATTTTTAGTGTCATCAGTGAAAGGTTAATGGAAGCCCATAATTTTCAGACATATCTCTTTCAATTAGCTGCTCAGAAATTTCCTTAGAATGGGCGTGTAAATTGTTCCACACCGAAAACTGGAGACTGTGTCCAATTTGTGCATAAATTGAAATTGTCTTTCTAATAGACTCTTTGGAAGGTGTGGGGTTGCCTTCAAGGTAATGATTTGAAGATAAACTGACCCTTGATGAGGGAGCTGGAGTTTCAATTTAATGCGTTTCTGCAGTTTTCCTTTGCCTTCAGTGCCTTCAAATTCCACACAAATAATTCCTTCATAACAAGTGCCTTTTCAGAAGATGTATGCTGCTGACAGTTAATATAAAATTATTGCCCCTGAATGCATTTTTGTAATTACTTTCCAGAGAACTGTCTTTGTGTTAGAAGACATTTCACACTTTAGTAACATAAGTGTTTGGGGAGAACATGAGTAATAATTACAAGCAGTCTTTCAGTGAAAATAAACCTAAAAATTATAAAAAATAGCTAATGTTAAAGTTGGTTAGAGACAGTGAAGAATTTATTTAGCACATTACGCCTGTCTGTATATTTTCCAAGTTTAATAACCCTTCAGTAACTAAACTTAAAAAAAGCAATAAAGAACAGAGAAACTGCTTTCTAATTTTTAAGCAATAATGAAACTGAAAACTGATTAAAAGTGACATGCTACTAGAGACAGAATAAAGAAACTTAATCTGAATGCTCCTATAGGAGATTTCCGCTATAATGGAAAATGAAATGGCTCACAGTTTGATCAATAAAAAAATTAACAGCATTTAATAAAAGGCTTCTGCACTATGTCAACTAAAGGATACTGTGGAAGTCTTGATCCAAGAAAACCAGGGCTGTAGGGTGAGTTTGTGTATGTGAGTGTGATATGGTTGACTGAGCAAAGCTGATGGGTTTCAGGTCAGATGCTGGATAGTAAATAGTTACACAGGTTTAGAGAGCTTGGGGCCAGGACTGTCTGTATAAATAGACATCGTTCCTGGAGTTACTACACACACCCCAGCAGCGAGGCTGGATTTTCACGGAGGCAAAGAGGGTGAAGCCTTGCTTTCACTGGAGAAAACAGGGCAATTATACCATATTTACATATCTATAAATATATGTATGGTATATCTCTATGCCATGTAGAGACAACTATGTATAGATCTAGGTGAGCTCAAGTGAAAGCAAGGCACTGCAAGGCAAGAAGTTATGTGTGTTACCCATTCTGTGTGTGATGTCTGTGACTGTGCTACAGCAAAGGACGGTGCAGGACCTGCCAGTCCTCTGCCCCGTGTTCCTGCCAGCTTCCATGCCTTTAAACTCCAGGTAGATTCTTGAGGTGTTCTGAAACTGCTGCTAATTTGAGAAAACTCTATCCTATCAGTGAAGGAAGATGAACATTTTCCCTGTGAAATGTTGGTGTAGTGAGCTAACACAGAGATGCTGAGGGGAGGCAGCTGTGGGGCGTGCAGGGCTGTCACGAACAATTCTGTGGTGGTGCCGGCAGGAGCAGCGGCAGTGCAGGCACCAGTTATCACTGAGTGTGCTTGGAACCCCTTTCTCTTAGAGTGCATGTGCCAGCAGATGTAGAAGGAGGTGCAGTACCCTACCAAAATAGTTCTTCTTTGCTAAGTTAATGAAGAATGCCGAGAACTGCCCACTTACTTAGAAATCAGTATGATTTAATACATACTGGTGTGTAATAAGGTTCTGTTGTGAAATGTTGTCATGTGTGCTTCCTAGAGACTCTGACTTCTGTGCATTTTGTTGTTAATGTACTTCACACAAAATAGTATTATTGGTATAGTCCGTGATTTATCCTGTAGGTTATTATCCAGAGAGATACGTAGCACTGAGCATTCTCCCTCTTCCCTTGCCTTTCCAAAAGAAGCTCTTGTAGCCACCATTGCTGCTTGTCAGTGGAGTCTGCTGTCAGAACCACACAAATGACAGCTTGGAGAGGCTGCAGCGGCCATAGCCCTAGGAGGGCATGAGGAGGTAACAATATGCAATTTTCATGGTTCAAGGGTAGCCTTATCCTACTGTTCTTCATTACAGTGCTGCAGTGAGATCAATTTTATTAAGTTGTAAGTCTTAGGAGGCCAACGCCATTAACTACATGCTGGATCAAATAATTTTTTTGGTATTATGATTGTTTTTTATCTCTTGTTGGGGGAAGGCAAGATCTGATGCACAGATCTCTTCAGCCTGAGAGAAGCATTGCATGGTGACTGAGTGTCAGGAGGATTGTGTGCCTGTGTTGCACTCACTCTGCCCTCTCATGTAGTGGTGTTTCATGCATTAGCCTTTTAGGCTCTTTGTTTTTCAGCTAGGCACCTTTTTTCTTTACCCCATGTGGTTTGACACTGTGAGAAAGTGGTGTGCTGCACTGCATGATAGAGCACCAAACCTGCTTGCTTTTGATGCATGTAGTGATGATTCAATGTGTGGAATGAGCTGCCTTTGATACCTGGTCCTGGTCCTACAGCTGGGATGCAATCCACACTCTCTGACCTGGTTTGCTCGGCTGGAGCAGGTTTCTGGCAGCTTTGTATGGGTACAGGCACACAGCTTACAGCAGCTCACAGGAGGGCCCTGGCCCATTGAGAGGTGGCACCTGTGTTCAAAATGCAAGTGTTTAAAAGAGACGTTTTTTGAAATGTTAAAGAGCCACAGAATGGTGGTACCCAGCAAAGGCAAGACTTTTCATGCTACGTGAAGATTTCAGCTGAAGTTTGTTTGTGTTTTAATTACTAAAACACTAGTGGCTTGTTTTGCATCTGTTGATTCTTCTTTGGCCACAAGTATAGAGAACTTTGGACTCTCTTTCTGTGTGACAGTGCTAAAGAACAACACTAAAATGTAACAAACCACATAAAAGTAGAGACCTCCCCCACACTGTTTTGGCATTTGACACTGAGTGAAACATTTACTAATGAACGTTTAGATTAGGCTTTTCCTTTAAGTCATTTGTCTCTTTTGTTCTCACTTCCTAATTACAGATGAAATTTCCTTTCCTTTTGTCTTGCTGGGGAGCTGAGCAGCAGCCCCAGGGCAGGAAGGCTGCACCCCTGGGCGGGCGCACCCTGGGCGGGCACCTCAGGGCTCTGCTGGGCCCCAGGGGGGTGGCAGCTGTGTGCCAGCACTCCTCATTCCTCCATCAATCAGCTTGTTTGTCTTCAGTGCCATTTACTTTTATGCCTTGTCCTGCATCTAGGGAAAATTCCTAGGAATTACCCGTAGCCTTCCGTGAGACCTTCGATTGTTTTTGTTTGGACCAAGGCAAGGAATGAAGCGATTCCACTTTCCACTCTTCATTTTATCTTTTGCCTTCCAGCTGTCAGATGTGTGCAGAAGCTGTGCATGTGTGTGCACATGCTCATGTGATGCTTTGCACAGCATAACTTTGCAGCCATAGCTCTGCATGGCAAAGTTGCTGGAATAGAAAGTGCTGCCCAGCACTGCATCAGGGGATGCCTGCTGAAAAGAAGCAACTCTTGATGGAAGCCCTGTAACCAGAATAATTTAAAGCCAGACATGACCCTGCACTAAATAGTAGAAGAACAACCAAAGAACAATCCTAGATTTCAAATAAATTCCAGCTTTTAAAAGTCCTCAGGCTTAAAAAAAAAGTTAAAGAAAATTTACTGGCACAAAGACAGAACAGCTTGCCTGCTCTGTATTGTGCTGATAAAATAAAAAGTTTAAACTGCCCATATTTGATTCCACAGCTGAAAAAATAAGCTAAGAGGTTGATTTTTTTTTTTTTTAATTTCTCTGGCCCATGTGTTATATGGTGTTACCCATTTCTAAGTGTCTCAGTGGAAATTGTAGGTAGGCATCAGCATCACTTCCAGTGTGGCTCTGAGCTTTTGTTTCAGTCCTGCATCACTACCTGAAGCCCCCAAAGCAGTTTGCTGTGGCTGGGTTGTCACTGTGGTCCTGGGCTGAGGCTCTGCCATGCTGAGCTCCAAGCACAGCCCCAGCCTGGTGGTGGGGCAAGTGGAATTTTGCTCTTGATTTCGTTGAGGCCTGAGCTGAACATGGTACATGTAATCTGTTTTCAAATATTTGGCTTTAGGAGCACGTTGTTCCTGTAACAGAGCTGTTTTGAACACAGCTCAGAAGGCATTTCTACTGACTGCAACTTTCAAACTGGGCCTTTGGGAATTCACTTTTCCAGCTTTGCCAAGTTTGCCACATTCCTTGGACCACCAGGTCAGGCAGGAACACTCCCAGTTCTTGCTATGTCTCCTTTGAAATAGTAACTTTCTAGAGCATAAGATAGCTTGTACAGAAAAACCAAGAGTCATTAACAACATTAACTTTAGTGGCAATTAGAATAACATATTCTTGACTGTTGGCCAGATTGTTTAGGTCATAGGGTAAAATATTCTTCTTGTGCAAAGCCCTGCAGGCCTTCCACTGTGCTGCAGGGGGAAAAAAAAGAAAAGAAAAAAAAAAAGAAAAGAAAAACAAAAAAGCCCCCCAATCCTGTTTCCTGACATTTTGGGTAGTGAGGTGTACTTTCAAGGCTGATCTCTCAAATCGTATCCTCCCTTATTCATAAAAGAAAATTGTTAGAACAATCACTAGATGTGGCAGGTTCATTTAAAAACTAATAATAACACTTTTGTGAAATGCGAGGTCCTATTTTATGCCCTTCTTAGAATTGATTAGTGATCATTTACCCTGAAACTTGGTGCCAGCAGCTCCCTTCTGCGGGTGTTTGCCGTACCCTTCCTCTCTGCACACCATGCCAGGGGTGGGTGGGAGCTGTGTGCCCATGGTGCTGTGCTGCCTCCACAGTGGTATTCCATACATAAATTCCTCACAGTTGGTAGCTGTGATTATCTGGCAATCTAGATAAAAACTACTTACTATTAAGTTCACTAAAACCCAAGGCTTAAAAATCCAATCTTAAAAATTAGCTGTGTCAGTAAATACAGGGGTCTGTGCTTGGTGCTACAAGACAGCCACTGATGTTTGGAGACTGCAGAAGGTGCTATTGGCTCTGGCAACCAAGGAGTCCCTTTTGCAGGGTAGTGCACAGACATGTCCCCTCAGAACCAGGCTCAGCTCCAAAACCACCCCTGCTCCTAGTGCCAGCAGTGCCTTGGCCTCCTGTGGTGACCCAAACCCTTCTAGCAGCGTGCTCGTGCCCACGTGCCCATCCTGCCTGGCTGCACTGTGCCGGGGTGCTCCTGCAGCTCCTTGCCAGCAGGAAAATAGCAGGTTAAATTTGTGAACTCTTACAGCAAAACTCCTCAGAAATGAGTTCCTGAGGAATGCTCATGGCCTGCTGTCCTCATCAGGGAAACTGAGCTCATCGTGGGAGCAGCTGGGCTGCATTTGAAGCTTTTCCTTGCTGAATGGACCACCCATTCCCATCAGTGCCCTGGTATTTTTGCTCCCCTGGGCAAGGAGCTAGTGTCTCCCCAGGGCCGTCCGCACCCTGCATACCCCACTGGCAGCTTGTGGTCAAAATAGTGGAGACAAAGGTCAAAAAACCAGGAAACACCACAGATTTTTCTCATCAGTGTTTGGTATTCACTAGGCAAGCACCAAGTGTGCAGCTCAGCAGAGGAATCTGAAGACCATGTTGTTTGACGGACAGTAACAGCAAGGTGGGGCAAACATGGACAATTTCTTCAACTCACTGAAAACAAAAAAAATCTCATTGTAAAACTATGTTGCATTTGCTAAGTAATTTCTGCAAACTTCACTCTTGTGTTATTTGACATAAAGCTCTGTCAGGCAGCAACGCTTCTGAGAAGTTGCCTAGAGGATCATATTTCCCATTCAACAGGGAATTAAAAAATGTTTCTGGAATTTTGCTTTGCAGTCGGGAATCTATTTTCTTATCTCACATTGTACAATTTATTTTTCCTAAAGCAGTGTGCTAAATTATTTGTTATTGTTGGACTCAGTCGAGCAGCTTTATCCCTGGTGTAGTCACAAAGTATTGGAGTAAAACCAAGGATGAATTTGTCACAGCGTACTCACCAGATCAGCTGGTCTTTAGGTTAACTCTCAAAAGACAGAATTTCTGCTGAAAATATTAGTGGAAGTCCCTTAAAGCTCCCCAAAGTTGCCTAAAAGCTTTCTTCTTCAGGCTGTGGCAAAGTCAGTTCAGAAGTGCTTTCCTGAGGTCTTCGTCAGCAGGCGGCTAGGAAGCAGGTCCAGTTCTTTAGGTTAGATTTATATACTCGGACTACTTTTATAGGTTTCTGTCTTATGAAATTGGAGAGTTGATATTCTGATTTATTAACCATCAAGTCTGCAGGACATATAGGCTTTAAAAAGATTGAATGAGCTAAAATGTTTGTGATTGCAGTCTGGGATGAGAGACTGGATGGTGTGCCAAGTAAATATGACAAAATGTGATAATTTGAATATGTACATTAAATGATGTGTGAAATAAAGCAAAGCTAGCATAGCTCTAAATGTGACTTATTATTTGGTGAAGTTAGTAGTATAAAGAGAACCAGAATCATTGTTTTTTTTCATTACAATACATTTTTATTTAAGGAAGAGTCTATAAAGCATGAAGTTCAGCCAGTGGCATTTTATTGAATAAACATAGTACAGATGATGACTTACAATATGGAGTGCTTAGTGAGTGATACTTTTTATAACCAAATCCTTAAATTCATTGCCGCTGTGTAAGTGGCATATCTGATTTGTTAAGACAAACATTATATCTAGCTCTTAATGGAAATTTTGTAGTAGAAAGGTATGTATAATTTAACACTAAAAGAATCTGAAAATGTGCAGATCAGTTAACTGCTAAGAGGGATGCTGTGACACACCACAAGCAGGCACTGATTTTTAATATTTCCATTGCAATTTGAAGGGTACGTCATGTTACAAGTGCTCCATGGAAAACTGCAGAGTGTTTTACAACGGTTGATTTATGTTACCATTTGCAGAGCAGAAGATGGTATGAAATGTGTTCTGGCTGGATAGTGGTAGCAGAGCTCTACTAATGTGTGTGTCTGAATTGCAGTGCTTGTGGTAACCAGTTTTTGTCTTTAATAAATTTTATTTTCAGCTTTGTTTCATGTTCTCAGTGTTGGTTGTCCTTAATCTTTTTGGCGCTGATCTAATTTTAGAAACAATTCATCTCTCTGTTTGCTGGTGTTTCGTTAATGGCTTAAAACCCAAACACATCCCAAACCAACAAGGTGGCAACAGGGCTCCCTCCTGCCTGGCTGAGAGCAGCTCCTGGGCTTTTGGGGTCAGCCAGTGTGTGAGGCTCTCTTCTGCTGGAAGAGCCTGTGGTTTTGTCTCACTTTGCTGGATGACTTCCCAACTATTTCTGTTGTACCAACAGGGATGTATTAAGAGTGTGAGTTCTCATGGAGGCAGGTGAAATAGTGCAGGTGTAGCACCTGTGGCTGTATCTCCATGTTGGGGGCACACGTGTACAGAAGAGGTGGAGCCATCTCCATCTCAGCTGGTCACCAAAGCCTGGTCAGCATGGCTGGCTTGTCTAATGGATGCTTTCCCTGCTGAGAGGGCAGCAGGGACTTATAAGGGCCTTTTCAGCTCTGCTGCCTTTCCAGAGAGCCCAAGTGAGGGTTGTCTGTGGTTCTGCATGGAGCCATTGGGCATGACTGGCTTCAGGCACATCTGAGTCCACTGTGGCCAAGGAGGTGTCCTGGAGGCAGGAGGATGTGGCTGCAAGTCCATCCCTCACGACAGGCCACTGAGGGCATGTTGGGGGGTGACTGCCTGTGACCAGCTGCCCTGCCACCCACCCCACAGCCAGCGAAGAGCCGGCTGCCCCGGGTGTGGAGCTGCCTCCTGCACAGCCCCGGGGTGCTCAGCCCCCCACCCTGGGGTGTTTCTGGAGCTGCCACAGAGCTCAGTCTCCCTGTGCACCAATGCAAATGAAAACTTGGCGGGGGGTGGCAAAGATACATGTGCTAGCCCACGTTCCGGTCATGGACCAAGATAAAAAAATATCTGAGAGACCTGAAGGTCAGATGCAATGTGTCTGCTCTCAGCTAGGTCAGCACAATGTGAGGCTCATCTGCCCAACCAAGTGCCTCTCGTTAGTTCAGCGGGACCTCTCACGTCCTGGGATACATGTGTGCTTTGGGATCTTCAGCTAGAGCTTTTTTTTTCTTGTTGTTACTAATATTGGGGCTTGGAGGCGGTGGGAAGAGGAGAGCATTGAGAATTAAAATTCAGCACATGCCTTTTCTTTGCGGGCTGTAATTAATCTTGCCAATTTTTAAAGCTTTGAGAATCTGGTTAAGTGATAAAACACTAACAACTTTATATGACAGAGAGTTAGAGGCTCCCGCTACACACCCACCAGAGAAGATTAGAAGAGAGTGTTTGCAGGATTCGCACTAAGCAGCAGAGAATACAGTTGAGAATTGTTGCACCACATGGTATAAAAACCGCATTAATATAATGAAAGGTGTCGAGAATAATGTGAGAGCGGCTGTAATTAAATGTATCTTAATAAGTGCAACATCCTTCTTAAAGCTCTTATTTTTCAGACCTCTCAAACTTAGAGGATGTTCTTGCTGTTGGCAGGTGGCCTGGGAGGAGAGCTGGAGAGCGAAGCGAAGGACAGCCGGGCCCTGGAAGAGAGGAACAGTGTGACGAGCCAGGAAGAGAGAAATGAGGAAGATGAAGACATGGAGGATGAGTCAATTTACACCTGCGATAACTGTCAGCAGGACTTCGATTCACTGGCAGACCTGACTGAACACAGGGCACACAACTGTCCTGGAGGTAATGTTAAACTAGCTTTACAGTTCTGACAGGTGGTTAGCTGGGTAATTGGACATAGCAACAGCTTGAGGCCTCAAGTGAGATTAAAGAATTAATAATGTAATTTTACAGTTAATGTAATTTTATTGTGGTGCCTTGGGTAGCCTTTGTTCACTCCTTTAATAAAATTAAAATAAAAGCAACAGCTTTCCAATTGGAATCTGTCAGTAATTACGTTAGACAAAAATGTTTTGAGGTTTTTTTAATGCTAGAAGTTTCAGGCAGGTTTTTTTCCCCCTCTCTCAAAATGTAGGAAGATTAAAAAAGTTAAGTGACTGAAGTGTGCAAAACTCCCAGGAAGAAAGGCCTCTGAACCCCATAAAAGAACATGACAATTTCTGAGATTAAAATTCATAGTGCGAGTTTTGTAATCCCACCCTAAAAATACACCATTCTCCCTAGGTTATTATTACACTGCCTTTTGAATTTTATGGAAGTAAGGATGGCATCAGCCTACGCTGATCTTGATTTTACTTTCTGTAAAGTAAGAACAAGCTCAGAGCACCGGTGTGAACAATTGCAACATATCTTGCTTTTCCACGGCTGCCGTCGCGTGGCCGGCGGTAGCAGCAGGTATTCTGCAGAGCACACTAAGCCGATTTACAGGGGTAGTAAAAAGCTTTGCAGATTTTACTAAAGATTAAATAAAATCTTAGGAGGGGGAGCAGAGAATATGTTCCTATATATTTAAATCAGAGACTCTCATCCTTCACCTTCCCGGAGTTGAATACTCTGCCATCACTTTATCCTCCACACTCATCTGAGATATTTTAGGCTGTTGCCGTTATGGCAGACGGGTAGGTTGAGGCTGCCAGAAGGCAGGAGGGTTAATTTCTCCTCTGGTGCAGCAGTATCCCATCCTCTTTCCCCTGAGTGCATATTCCTCCTGGCCACTAAATTTGTTTTGTAATTAGTCCATGTTTTCTGCTCTGCTTTTTGGGCATAAGTAAAATGATGCTCAGCAAAGAAAAAACACGTGAAATGGAGTGCAGCAAGGGAGGGAGAGTGAGTCAGGTGGGGGCTTCGGCTTGGCCTGACTCCTACCCCAAGAGCATCCTCCGTTGTCTCACACTGATTTACAGAGGAGAAGACCCCCTGCTCTCACTCCCACCTGCTTTCTGGGAGGAAGGACAGAGGGATGTTGGGGCTTTTCCCCAGCCTGCAGTTGGGTAGGGATTGCGGACTTAAGCCCGCCCCCAGGGCTCCTTGCTCTGCACTCATTTAAACCCCACACAGGCTGCAAACTTGAAAGTGCATAAAATTGAAAGGCTACTTCTTGCAAGGTGATTTCTCGGCCAGCTGACAGCCATGGCACTGGCCTGAGACTTCTGCAAATGGCACTCTGCTGCAGGGTAGGAAGCAAGAAAATGCCACTTTCTATTCAGAAAACCCCTTGTTTTCCAAACTGGAAGGTGAGCTGCACAACTTATATCGGTCCTTTCCAAAGGAGCAGCCGCAGGGACAAGCTGTTCCTGAAGCCATCCTCACGGGAAGCAGGACAGGCAGGATCCCAGCAGGGCAGGTGGGTGGCTGTGCAGACACAGGGCATGTCCCCAGCAGCTGTCCCTGGGAGCTGCTCCGCCGCTGCTCTGTCTCCGGAGTTGTGCTGGTACAGCTGCTCGTTGTGCTGGGGGGAGCCCCACCAAAAGAAGGATCTTTTTAGCCCAGGTGTCTGCTTGGGTCTGGCTGACTGTGTGACCCCCCAAGCAGCTGTAATGGTACCACTGGGGGACTGGAACAGGGCAGAGGGGAGTGGGCACTGCTGGGGGGGACTCCAGAGGAGGAACATAAGGTTATGACAGGTGACCAGCAGCACTATGAAAAGGAGCAATTTTTTTCCTGAGGCAAATCTGAATTAAAATGTAGCAACCTAGAGATTCTATTCCTGTCAATACAGTCAGTGTTTTCACACTTCAGTTTTTATTTATCCTCAATGTAGTATTCTGTTGATAAGATTAAGAAAAATAAATTATATTTTGGGGGATTTATCAAAATAATTTGTTAGTATTCTCATTGCTATTTTTGATTGTAGGTAACATAATTTCATCTTCTTTTACTGTCTTTACATGTGCTGATGATTTACAAAGACATTTTGTTACAAAAAGGCACTGTATCTGGCACTATCTGCATATACATGAAATAAGTGCTAATTATCTCCATGTGAGCATATCCTTGTTCCACAACAAGAGTGTCTGTTTTCTACTTAGTTTAATCTATGTCCTGAAGTGATTTAAAGTAAATAGGAAGGTTGCACTCATATGTTTTGGAATGAGAATGTTTCCATGAAGGCAATCTGGAATATTGCTTGATATTCACATACCTTACCTTGAGGAAATAACAACCAGTTTGTCTGATAGCCATGAGAATTTTCACATGGAAAGCATGTGAAATGCATGTCTTTGTTCAGTTCATCTGAAAAGTCTTGCACCACCTGGGTGAAAATCTAAGATTACATTAGGAAGTGTGGTATGTTTAAAGATTTTACCCCACAAAATGAGCATTCCTTTTGCCTATAATGCCTGCCTGACACACCTGAGGTTGTAAAGCAGTGCCTGACCTCTTGGTAAACTAGATTTTCATGTCTTAATCTGAAGCAGGGCTTTCAGTCGTGTCTACATGGGTCCAGATCAATACAGGTAATATTTGTAGCGATAATATCACTAGGCTGATAATACAACATAACTAATGACTTCCTTTGGGATACTGAAGTTAGGAAGGTATTGTAGCTCAGGAGTGTTGCAGGATTACAAGAGATCACTCCAAAGAATAGGATAAACCATCTATTTCACTGGAATCCCTTAGAAATTCATTACGGTGTGCTGAAGTTATAATACAGTTTGAACGCAGCTGCTTTGACATGTAAGGAGGTAACAAACAGCCATTTCCCCCCTTGCTTTTTCATGTATTTCAGACTTGTTTCTTTGAGGACAAAACACTGCTGAAATCTAGACATCTCTGGTAGCATAAGTGTGTGGCATTCCTTTTGATGTCAGTGTAGTAGAGATGTTCTTCTGACAGAATTAGGTGCCTTTTATACCTTTTGCTCATGACTGATGTCTGTGATTGCAGGTTGTAGGTTTCCAGTGTCTACAGGGATCTGAAAAGGGTCTAAATGGGGGCAGCTTGTACCGAAAGAACACCACATTTCCTTACCAGCTCATATCTTCCCTTGTCTCCCAGCTTGCCCCCACAAATGAGCTCTCCTGCAGCAGTCGTGGCAATAGTGCCTTAAACAGCTAGAGAGCATCTTGAAAAAATACACTGAGAATAAATAAAAACACCTAGTGTATACACTGGATGTGTTAAGCTTTAAAAATGAATTTAAAACTCACTGGTATCCCATATCCCCTTAGCTAGAGAGGACCAAGTAATTGCACTGGCATCATGTGTTTGCATACTGCTGTTACAGTGTAGGTGTTGTAGCATGATGTTATCTTACAGCATTAGTGACAAGAGTAAAGAATTACATGTGGATTTACAACTTACTGTGTCCTACAACCAGCACCAGAGGCTGCATACATCAAGCAACTGTTCTGTGATATATCAATGTCTGGTGGCTGATGCCAAGTGGTTTGTTGTCTGATAAAAAGTGGCTAAAAAGTCACAGGATTTGTCATTTTGCTTGTGTGTTTTAATCCACCTGCATTAGTCTGGGTTTAGCTCCAGTATTTTATTGTGTTATTTTTGCTTCCTCCGCCCCTTTCCTCCCATGGATCAGAATAGCCTCATGTAGGCTTGTTTCTTCAGTTGCTCAAGTGAATGTAGAGTGTTTTAAAGCAAATTAGTGCATCAATGAAGCGGACAGAAGTAGGTTTTGGCGGGGTCTCTGAGCATTTCATGAGGTCCTCTTCTGTTGTTGATAACTTTACAGGTTGTCTGTTTCAAACAGCAGCAGAGCTATATATGGATATTGCCAGCTTGGAAGCAGCTGATTTTTCTAAACTACTCTACGGTAGGAACTAGTTTATAATTAAAGTCTTGCAGTTGCTCCTTTTAAATGCCCTGTAACTTGTACACTAGGCTTACGTTTGAAACGAGGTATTGTAACTGTTTCATGCTAGTGTATAATTTTGCATTTTCTTATATTTCACCTGCTACAAGAATTATAATTGCCATGCAACCGTATATGCAGGATGCTTATCCAGGAAACCATATACGGTAGCTTGTCAACAAGTGATGATGTCTCATGAATGTTTTTGTCAGGTGGCAATTTGTACTTCCCACTGACAAAGAGAGACATCTTACATACATTTCCAAAATTAGTCCTTCCCCAAAATTGTAATCTTTGGTTGCACCCGATTGGCAAGTCAGAGATTTCCTCTCTTTTTGCTGCTGCTGTTGTTGCATCTTTAAATTAATCAATTACTGATTGTCCTCCACAAAAGAAACTGAAATACAGTTGTGAAAAAGCAGTGTGGAAACTTAATTATACACCTAGTTTATACAGCTGTGTCTCTAATGACCTACTGGCCCTAATTACTGTGTTGTGGCTCAGTCTGAGTGCTCTTGTCCTTGCCAGAATTCTGCTCCTTTCTCTTAACCTGACTAGTGTTTCAAGCTTAAAAAAATAACAAGTTTCCTTTTTTTGTTCTTTTCTATGTTGTCGTGCTGAAATGCAGTTTCCCCACTTTCCAGAGGTCATAGCAGTGTTTTAAAATTGGCACCAGAAAAGCTCAGTAATATCAGAAATTGTAAAAACATGGATTTTCCCTGGAGTCCTCAGTTCTTGCTGTCTAGATCTGAAAATGGGCACCAGGGCAGTGTTTTTATTGTCAATCACTCGGAGGGCTCCAAGCGCAGGCTCCTGTCCTTACTTTGTCCCAGACGTCCCCTCTCCAGCTGTAGGGGCAGCACAGGGATCCCAAGGGCTCTTGGGAGGGATCCTGGGCACTTGGCTGCAGTGTCCAGGTGCTGCACATGTCTCCCTGCAGTCAGTGTTTGTGCCCATCCGTGCTGAGAGCTCTGAAACCCCAGATTATTGTAGGGGTTCACTTGGCTGGGTGGTTTGGGTGGTCTGACTGCTGTCACCACACAGGTGATGCTTGAGTTTACCTGGAGGTTCCCAACCAACCTTTTTCCAGGACTTCTGCTTGCACGTGCCACAAAACCAGTGTACTGATAAGGAGCTGTGCTGACTGGCTTTCTCTGCAGGCCCTCAGTGAAATATATATTTATGGTGTAGAACACAAAGCACATCCCCACATCTGAATTTGGATCTGGAGTCAAGCAGAAGCATAGTTGCAAATTTAATGTCAGGGTGGGTGTGTGTTACCCTTGCCCATGCAGAGGTTTTGCAGCACATCCTGTGCAGTGTCTGCTGAGGCACCAGCGCTGGCTCTGCCCCCTGGGCGGGGGCTGCTGGCAAAGGTGCTTTAGTGTAGCCTTTCATGTATTGCATACGTTTGACAAAGTCGTGCAAAGTGTTATGCTTCCTAACAGCACTGCTTGTCCAGCAGATCGGAGGGTCATCTTGCAGGCAAAGGTAGGTGAGACCCCCGGGCTGCTCTGCTCCAGCGAGGGCACGCAGCCCCAGCACAGCCCCACCCTCAGCCCCTTGGCACGGGGAGGCACTGGTGGGGCTGAGCCTCAGCACTTGTTTGTCGGGCTCTCTTGGATTTTGCAGGCGTGCCAAGGCCTGTAGGGATTTGTGGGGGGGACACACGTGAATTTCAAACAATGCTCGCTCGCCATAAACACCCAGCTCGGGATGCGCTTTGTGGCCTCGCGGAGGGTCTCCCCGAGCGGGGCCCGGCCGTGAGCCCACGGCAGATCCGCGGCCGCACGGGAGCCGGCGTGTGGAGCTGGGCAGTGTGCTCGCTGATAAGAGTGTGCCAGTGCACCAGGCGCCATCCCCTGCCAATCGCCATGGCCACCTTTGTGCCGGGTCCCCCCGGGGACGGTGGCAAGGGAGGCAGCACCAGGCACTGTGCGTGCAGATAGGAGCGCTGCCAGCGCGGCTGCGGGCGGCTTGGTTGCATGTTACCAAAACCCCTGGCAGGAGGGAGGCAATGAGCTCTCTCCACCCCTTTCTTAGCCCCCTCGTAGCCAGCAGTCACTGTGGACTGCCCAGCTATGCATTCCGAGGCTGCACAGACATTTCGTAGCAATGATGATGTCTTTCCTCAAGCAGCATATGTTTTTCACACAGGAAGAACATTTTCCTGTCATTTTTAAACATATGGCCCAGTGAGGAGCTGAGGATGACAAGTTATCCTGCTTGTATTGGCAAGGGACTGTTTCATTCTTGCTACTTTAATTGAGTTCTTTTATCTGCTTTTATCTAGTTCAGAAAGTAGTCTGCAAAGTAAGCACAGGTATGCATAGAAAAGAGAAAGTGGGTGCATGTCTTAAATGAGGCCTCTTAAAGGAAACATGTTGTTCTTTGGTAGTCTTGTACAGGTCGGCCCCTTGCTGTCTGCAAAGCCAGTCTCACCTCCTGATACATTGCTGCATCAGAAATGAAGAGATGCACAGAGACTGAACCACCCCAAATGCTGTGAAGCAAGAGCCAGTGCTGGGTCCTGGCCAGTGTGAGAGACCTCCTGTGTGAAGCAGGACCTGCGCTTGGGAGCTGGAGCCCACCCAGATCCCCCTGCAGCATCCCAGGCTTCAAGACAGCCCTTCTGTGGCACCAGGGGTGCTGGAGCTCTGCCTCCCCTTCTCCTGCTTCATATTTCTGTTTGCAAAGGGTAATCCATCACCATGTTACGCAGAGGGAGCATTGTGGGAGTCTACATGGGGCAGGCTTGTTTATTGGCATTATAGAAATCTAAGTAAATTTTTTTTTTTTTTTTAAAGAAGAGGGAGGGGTTGCAATGGAAAGGCTCCTTCCCAGGTTGGAACCTGCCAAGTGCTGCAAGGGCAGCTGTGCCTACAGCAGGAGGAAGGATTCCTGTTGCCATAAGCAGGTCCCAGCATTCAGGGTGTTTTAGACAAAACCCAGTATATGAAACACAGTTCATAACTGCAGTGAGGGTACCCAGGACTAAAACAGATGCATGCTTGTTATAAAGTGGCCTTTAATAAAGCCTTAGAGAGTGCAGTGGAGGATGTACTGGGGTTGTCCTGTCTCAGATGGACAAGAGCATAGATTATTTGTGGTTACAATGCTGCAGAAGGGCATGCATTGCCTTCCTGTGGGCTGTTGAGGGAAGAAACTGTTGGCCATACCAACAGCCTTTGCAGATTCAGAGCTGTTGAGATCTTCAGACTGCAGATGTGAGCAGTGAACAAGAGGTGCACTCTGAGTGTGCTTTCTTTCCTGATTTCTTGCCCTATCCTTTGCAGACCATTGGGTAAGTAGTCTTCATATAAGGATGGCTGTGCTGAGCCAGCCTGATGGTCCCATAGTGCCATTTCTCCAGAACGTTTTTCTAGATGTCAGCAAACTTATCTGGGCACTTTGTGGTGCTTTTTATTTAAATTATTCAGTCTTTTTCCATGAATTTCCCTTTTGAAGTGCCTTTAGCATTTTCTGTGGTGGGGACCCAGAGCTCAATTATGCATTGGGGAAAAGTACCTCCTTTTGTTCACTTCGGTTTTGTCACCACCTTCTTTCATTTGATACTCTCCAGTTCTTCTGGTGGAGGAGAAAGTGAGTGATTGCTCCTTTTCCCCCTTCTCCACCCACTCATGCCTGAGCAGACTTATTTTGCTGCTCCCTCCACTGTCTCCAAATCCCTCTTTGCAGTCCATTTACAGATACCTCCTGTACCTTGACCCGGAGTAAGAGACAAGAGCATGGTGAAGCGTGGCTGATGGGAGAGCATGGGGTCAGCTATCTCCTCCATCACTCGTGCCAGTAATGTGGTCAATGTTTGTGTGTCTGTTCTGGCTCCCGAGCAGCAGGCGAGGGACAGTACTTGTCCTGGTGTGAAGACCTGGCAGACAGAAAGATGGTGTCTGGCCATGTAGGGGAAAAACAATTAAGACTTCAATGTTTATTAAGAAAAAAGCAACCAGCAGTGCATTTCAAGCACTCATCACACAACATAATTTTGCTGTTGGAAGTAGTGGGATTAAACAAGTCCTTCTAATGTTGATTTCTTTGAATTTGTAGAATATAAATGGTGTTTTTTTAAAATCAATTAAAAATGAAGGAAGTATGTGTACAAACATTGTCAAGAATTCCTATCTTTCTTTTTTTTTTAAAACAAGCTCTAGAAAAAAAATCCCCACAGAAGTTCTGTAGTGCATATTTGAATGCTTTTGTTGTAGCCTCATTAAACTTGGCTTGTCTGCAGATACAGCTGGCATGTTATTAACTGTGCTCCAGGCTTGGGGAAGCCAGAAAGCAGCCTCCACCCCCTGGTGCCGGCTGGCTTTAGGGAAACGTGCCAGCATGGGTTGGTCCTCTTCAGCTGGCTGGCTTTGGGAGCGCTCGCTGGAGCATCTCCGCATGGCCTCTGGGTCCGGGAGCCCAGGGCTCAGCCTGCCTCGAGTGCCACCCGAGGGAGGGCTGTGTGGTGTCCCCCGTGCCGGCCGGCTGCCCGCGCCCCTGCGGCACAGCGGTGCCCTGTGAGCAGGATGGATCCACCAAGGTACGTGTCCTCCCCTGGACAACCCCAGCCGGGTGCTCTGTTCTCCGTGGGCGTCTCACGCCTTTCTTTCCATGGGCTGGCAAGAAGCAAAGTAGAGACCGTCTGCCAAACAGTTTCTCTGTTCTGAACGAAACTGCGTACTGGACTGAACCAGTCAAATAAATTGAATAAGGGAAATATTTTCCCTGCACCTGCTGGAGAGGCTGTTGCTCTCCAAGCCAGGTTTGCACGTCAGAGGACCTCCACCAGAGGTCTAAGTAGCTTCTGACTTTCTTCAAAGCTTTGGCAACAAGTACGTATGTTCTGAATGCTGTTTCATTTAAATAATTTTAATAGGTGCTTTTAACAGTAGGGTGAATTTTAAAAATAGATTTCGTTATTTCATATTCAATTGAAAATTGTTGAAAATATACTCAGTAGAAATTTAAGTTAAATTACATGTATTAACTACAGGTAATGTCATTCAAACATCTTGCTTATTATAAGAAGCTTTCATTGTCTTAACTAATGAAAAAATTGATTTGGTGTTTTCAAGGCACTTGGTCTGTTCATGTTAAATACTTCCTAGGGCATTGGAGCACTTTGTAGTCTTTAAACATTTAGACTAGCAACCTCCTCCTGACACAAGGAATTCTTATTTTTGTCATCATGGAATTAATAAATTGTCACTGTAATTTGGCTTAAGTTTTGCCTCCTTCTGAAAGGAGTACTCCTTCCTTCCTCCCATTTCATGCCTTATGCTGGTACAAGGTTTGTGTTGTCTTTGGGAGCTGACATTGCTGACAATTAAAAGAACTGATTTTTAGTCTGTGCAGCTTCCAGATCTGGTGCCCTATGGAGCTGCACAAGCCTTATGTCGACATGAGGGGAACAAGAGGTCAGGCTTTGGGGGATAATTCAAGACCATCCCCCTTAACAGCCTGAGTTATTTTGGATGAAAGTTACTGTAACTGCACCAGTTTGCTTAATGACATGCATGAAATTGGTGGAAGAGCCAAGGTCTTTAATCCAGGTGGATTTTGTTGCTGGTGATGCCTGTAACCATGGGGGTGAACTTCCTCTTGAAAGCACCATTTTGTTGGGTTGTGGGTCCATCTCTTCCTTAAGTTTCCTTGAAAATCTTTATCAGCGTAATGGTGAAAGACTTTTTGGCTCCTCTTTTTGTTGCTACTCAATTACTGTTAGGCTTGCTGAGGAGGACATAAGGAAAGGCTGAAGAAGCCCATTGCTTTTCTCTTCTCCAGGGAATCCGTTACATTAAACATTTGAATAGATTTTTGAACATAATTCCCAGTCATTTCCTCTACAGTGAACTCGGTTCACTCATGCAGACTTTGTACTTAATGATATCTCTTAAAATAAATGAGATTTGATATAATTTATACTAAATGGTCATTTTAGAAAGCTACATCTACTAATTATTCATTAGAAAATTTGAAAAGACAAAAGTCGAATAAATTCCCTTTATAAACTCGCAGTCTATAGAAATATAAATACACACACCTGTGTTTATTTTCTTTGAGCAACAGTGAATGCCAGTAATTTGCTGGACTCCAAGAGTAGTTTAAGCAGGTTTGAAGTACATTGTTCAATATGCATTGATCAGCCACAGCAACCAACCAACCCAAAACCAGCCAAAAATTCAAGATGGATCTAGGACAGTTATTTAACTCTTATGGTAGTACTCAGTTTGTGGTTTGTCTCTGCATCATATGAGGTTGTGCTTTTGTGACTTCTGGCTGTGTGCTCGGGGTGACTGCTCTCTGCCCTCCCCTCTCCCCGTTGCCTGTGTCCCTGTGGTCCCTCCTCAGAGGCTTTCTCCTTGCTCCTTTCTGGACTGCCACCATTCTACATCTTGCTCTCAGCAGTCCTCTCCCCGATGCTGTGCTGGCATTTGCCCTTTCCTGGCCCCACATGTAACCGAGTCACTTCACAGTTTATACATTTAAGTTACACCTTACTGTGTTACTGGTTTCTCCTTTACTCTCAGCTGCAGTTGCTCTCTTGTCCATTGTCCCGGAGCTGGCTCCTCCTTGGAGCTCTGTACACATGCAGAGCCTTCCTTGAGCCATCCCACGGGGACCAGCAATGGCAGATCTCCTCAGGGTGCCGTGAAAAATCAAGCTGCTCCCTGTGCTGTCTTGGAAGGCAATCTCAGCTAGGTTCAGATGAACTAAAGACATGTGCTAGTCAAATCTTTGTTCAAAAACCTAGCAAATTATTTAATTTGCATTCAGACTGCATTCAGATCCAACCTGGATAGCTGCTTGATCTCACCTTACAGCCCTTCTCTGTTCCTTCCTCTCTTACAGACACTTGTCATGGTTTGTTTTACAAGAGCTGTTTCACGTAGGAATTGAATTCCAAGGTGTTTTAATGCCATCAAGTGTAACTGGGTTTGATTTTGACCAGAACCTCTGGTACATATAAATAAAGCAGACAGTAGTCCTTGCTTTTTATGGAGGATAAACTGTCATCTTTAGGAGGCAGTCACAATGCTGTTGCACTCCTCACACAAATAAGACAAATTCAACCCAAAATTTAACACAAAAGGAAATGAAAGTGAGTAGGATTTTCTTGTTTCACATTAAATGAGAGAATAGAGTTTTCCCTTTTGCCAGAAAACTGGAAATGGGAGAGAAATGGATGCTTTCTCTCAATAATTAGGTATGCATATACATATTTGTGATGTGCAAAATACCTCATTTTCTGTTAATGAGTTTGGTTTTGAAGACCTGACTGGCTAAGATTGTAATGAAAATAACATCATTACTTTGGGGGAGCATCAGTCTAAATTAAAAGAGAAATGAGGAGAGCCAGTCCTTACAGCAAGTTGGGAAGAGTGATTTTTTTGTGAGTGGTACTGGAGTTGGGAAAAGTGCAATCTGAGTTAGCAAAACTATCTACTTTTCCAGGGGCTGCCACAGCAATTGGCCGTGCATGTCCGGATCACCGAGTGACAGGCGGGAGAGCTTGGCCACTCCAAGAAGGGAGGAGAGGGAAGAAGGGAAGGAGGATGGGGAGAAAAAACAATTTGTGAACTTGCCCCTTTTGAGATAGCAACTGCTCCTCTCCCGTGCCCAGGATCATTGCCGAACAGCCGGCAGCTGCATCCCACTCTTCTTCTGCTGTCAGCAAATGTCACTGCACAAACCTCAGTAGTTTCAAGGAGCCACTATTTGTACATAGGGAATAGAGGAAACTCATGGATAGAACTGTTGTGGTGTGTGGGCTGCTCTGGATTTTACTCTGTGGAAAGAAGATCTCCACAAATGTTTTAAATTAAGCTATCCTTGGTAATTCTGGTGGTATGGAGCCCAACCAAAATTTCAGGGGAAAAAATAAGTTGCTCTGTTAAAGCAGACATGAAAAAAAATGAAGGGCTTAACTTTTGTCCTGAGGGTGATAAAACAGCACCACACAGCTGAAAATCAATCTGACCTTCACCCACGTGATGCTGTTGTCTCAGTCTGTCTTTCATTTCCTTTGGTTGAGTGAAGGCCACGGCATTCAGTAGGGAGAAAAGCCAGAGGGAGGTGCGGAGAATCCTGTTTTCTCTGGAAAGGCTTCGTTGCTTGCATAAGTTGACTCTATAAAGTGAGTTGCTGTAAAACTTTAAATTATTTTATTAAATTAAAAAAAATAAAATCCTTCTTCTTTTAATAGCCAGCAATCACATTAAGGTAGAGAAGATATGTGCTGTAAGAAATGAAGTGTTTGTGATATAAAACATTCTGTTTTAATTAACCCTAGAATTAGTTGGTATTTTGAAATGATGGCTTCATGTAGCAACAGGAAACCTGCACATTCATTTAAAAACCAGAAATTTGTACCCAAAGCGGAGAAAAAAGGACAATTATTTTTTTCTAGAGATATTTTAACATTGTGTTGCAGGCTTTGCAGAAACAAAGAGAAGGTACCCAGATACACAGACATTTACATAAATAAATCATCAGTTAGGGCTTGTGTATAAGCAATATTACTGATTTTCAAAATAGAGGTACAATTTCAACTGGTGAACTACTAATTTTGCACAACATCCTGTAGCAAGTGGATCCCACCTCATTTTCTTGAAGACAGAGAGTGAACCAAATGAATGGGTAAAATTTGGTGCAGAATTTTAATTCTATTAAACAACAGAATCAAGAAAGGGGAACACTACATGCATAAGCACATCTTGATATTATTTTTGACATCTTGAAAGCAATTAAAAGTGCAATTCCTAGCTCTTCTTTGAATCCCCTTCTTCTTCCATTCTTTTTGAATTTAAATATGACCCAGAGCCAAGAAGTTGCCAGCTATTTCTCATGGAAAAAAGTAAATTTTCTGCACAGGCTTTACAAAACTAAGACTGTTTAAAGTTCTGCCTACCCTAAAATGCATTTTTCCTGATTCATCTCATCACACACAGATAATGTCCTTTCATGTCAGAGTCATAAACTACTCTGTTGCTTTATATTTTTGTGCTATAGATCCCCTAGTTACTGTAGCATGGAGAGAGGGAGGGCTACCTGTTGTTTTCTTTGTTCAACAATTGTTGCCTGTTTTAGGAAGGTCTATAAGAAATGTCATCTTCTTGTTAAAAAGATAAAGGCAGAGATTGTATGTAGCTGCAGAGATTAATCTCTGCTTCATAAAGGTTAAGAATGAAACAATTTGTTCATTAATCTGTTGGGGATGATGGAGATTAATTTGTGACTGTAGCTTTTTGTTTAAGTGTGGTTTGTCTGACATACCAACCATCGTGGACACTTTTACATGGTATTAAAAAAAACCAAAATGGTAAATATAAAAGATGTTGGGACCTTTTCCTGGCGAGCGCTGTTACTCAGGTCTCCATGCGATATGCCAAAATGCTATTTGCATAAATACAGAATTTAATAAGTTATCATTCTGATTAACGTCATTAACTGCTTAACTACTGTAGAAATTGGCTTCCAAAGTTGCTTGATGGTAGCTGTTGCTCTCCACGTCATTCCATTTGCTGTCTCACTGGGGATAATGGTATGCAAGGGAAAGCAAGAAGGTCAAGGATCTTTTTGTTTAGTCTCTTTGCACATTAAAAGTTCTATTATGTGTTTGTATTGCATGTGGTTTCCAGTCTGTTGGCTACAGTGCTTTCAAAATCCATTGATGATGAGTTTGTGAGGCTAAATATATCTTGTGGGTTATGACTACCAAACTATCACTTTGTGTAGCAGTCAGGGCCAATATTTAACAAGTGTTTTTCAGAATGAGGAATTTTGAAACCGAGTCAAATGATCTTACAAAGGGGTTAACAGAAATGCTAATACAGAAGATGACAGCAAATGCTTGGTCTTTGCTGACAGTGGGGGTGTTTGGAGCTATGCTGTGCTGTTTGTGAGGAAGTGGCTCTCAGGTTGGGGTTTTTATGGGTTTTTCTAGGGGTGGGGGAGTGCTGTGGTATTGTTGGGAATGACAGAGCCGCCACAAAGCTGAATGGGGTGAAAAAAGAAGTGGTGTCCTCTCCAGCAATCCCTTTCTGTGCCCCCAGCAAGGCGTAGGTGCAGCGTGCTGTGGTGGGGGCGTGCGGGGGACCCCATGCGGGCTCACCCCACGGCTTCCCACCGCCCACAGCTGCCCTGTTGTCTGTCCCCCCGCAGGAGCTGAGCCTCCATCCGTCCCCCCGCGGCTGGCAGGGCCATCAGGCTCCGCTGAGACCTCGCGGCTGCTTCTTGCCCGACATTTAAGGGAATGCAAAGCCAGACTGCAGGATGCAGCCACGTCCTAAGGGCTGGCACAGCCGCCTTGCTTGTTTTCACTCTCTAGCTAGTAGACTGACCTTTTAAAAAAACAGTTTCAGCTGCTGTGAAACACTGACAATAGCTTTAATAGATTTCATTTTGGAATTAAATAGCTCTGGTTACATTTCGATAATGTAAACTATCAGCCATGAGCATGTTTTAGCTGATTGTTTCAGGCTGTGTACAAACTCAGGCAGACGTCACTGCCTCCTTACCCGGCGTTAGCGCAAGATGCTCATTTTCTTTAAAAATGAAAGCAGAGATTTAATTTTTTTTTTTAAGCAATTTGTGTTCTGACTGCATGAGTACCTTCACACCTGTCAAGTGAATCCAGTGTGCTTGTTCCCGAGGGCAACCTGACATCTGGGAAATTCTGCCTCAGCCCAGACCGGTCGCCTTTGAATCATCTTTGGTATTTTGAGTTGAAATGGAGTTACACCATCACACATCATCCTTTGCATTATTCTGTTCTGCTCCAGTATATCCTACTTTTATAAATTTTAGTTCAAGTCCTGCTCTCGGGCTGCTTCAGGAGTGTTATCTGTAAGCTGTCTTGCGTTTTTCACTGTGGGGCTGGTAAGCTCAAAAACATCTGCAGGCAGGGTCAGTCCAGCTTGTTAGTCTTTAGAGGATATTTACAAAGTTTCATAAGGCTTGGACCCATACCCACACCCATCCTAGATGCAGTGTCTACAGATTTATCCCCAAGAGCCTCTTACAAGCTTTGTTTGCATTACTATCTAGAGCTATCCCACTGCAGAAATCCTCAGGAGAGAGAAGTGGTCAAGAGTACTTAGAAACATCTGTTAAAAATTCAGACAAACACTGCACTGTCACTAGAAGCAGTTGGGATGGGACAAATGAAATTTACCATGTGGTGCAGCAAAAAGGGGCATTTTGTTTCTTCTTTCACTTTTCCTTAAAAATTCATAGTTTGGTCAGTAGATCCAGGAAAATGCCCGAGCGGAGCACACTTGGAGCAAATAGCTGCTTGTTAACCGACGTCACAAACTAACTCCAGAGCCAAGCCTTGCAGTCTTGCAGGAGCACTGTTTCCCGAGTGCTCGCATTTGGTTCATCACATGCTTTCTACTTGTTTCAAGAAACCCTGCATCAATTGTGCAGACCCAGAAAGTCGTGACATTAGGAGACAAAGTGACTTCAACATGACTTTTCCATTGCTTGCCGTACTTAAGCAAAAGGGAAGAAAAAGTTGCAGCAACAAATCTACTGGATGAACTCTCCAACTGGTTGCTGTTTTGTGTGTGGCTACACAGTGGATTCAGTGAGTACTTGATAAATATTGGCATTTGTCCTTGATGATGTGTCATGAAGTTATAGACCATTTGGCAGGGAAAACAAGTTTTCTTATGTGTGAGGCCGGACTTGCGATGATGTTGTGTTCTCCACTGAGGAAGTTCAGCTGAGCCCCCCACCTGACCCCATTCCCCACAAAGCACACTCATCTCCCTTTCCCATCCTCTGCCTACCAGCAGGACAAGAAGCAGAATGAGCTGTGTGGTTTGGCTGGGTGGCACGTGCCTGCTGATTGCCTAGGACATGCCCAAGAGCAGGGATAAGTGCTGCCTCTGCTCTTAGCCTTTCTCTCAGCAGAGACCTGAACTGGGGTCTCTGCCCTACCCAATCAAAGGGAGGTTCACCGATCTTAGAGAAACTCAATTTCTATCCGAGAAACTCAATTTCTCTCATAGCTCTCTATCCCCAGTCCGGTGTGATTCAAAAGTTAATAGGAAGGAACAAACAGTTAAGACATATGACAGGCAATATGATGACATAAACCTTGTTTTGTTAGGATGCCAGGCTGAAAAAATGAACACAAAGCTCCTGAGAATAAATGAGTCACTTCAGATTGAGACTTGATGGACAATGTTGGCTTTGTTATCACTCTGCAGGTAGTGAGAGGATAGGGTTAGGGAGAATTTCCAGAAAAGTAGGGGAGTTGTTATTAGAAGGGTAAAGCTTCCACTGCCACGGATCCCCTGTAGTGGACCCTGCATTACCCTGGTCCCTCCTCCTTTTAGGAGCCTTTTGAGGAAAAGTCTTCTGTGACAGAAACATCTTTCAGGTCTTTTAATCTGTGAGCTGCCAGGTGAAAGAATAGGGCTAGGGAACAAAAGACGCTCAGATACTGCAGACAAGCTTTTGTAGGATCTGCCACGTCAGCTGTCTCTTATAAGGTCTGCTGTATTTTCTGTTGATGGTGCTCTTCCCCTGAGGATTTTCCCACACCTGGGAATGCCTGCCATAACCCGCACTGATATTTTCCTCAATGCCTTTCATTTCTGCGTACAGATGGATCTGGGATATCACACACTGTCCTTGTCCTTATTCTGTTCTGCTCCTTGGCAGTCACAGCTTTCCTGGCTGGGAGCTTTCATGCCACCTCCCTCTCAGCCTTTTTCAGGAGGGGCTTTGCAATTATTTATGAGCTAGCTTGTCCTGTTTTCTGAATTTTCAGTGTCTGCAGAAGAGGAAAGCTAAGTATATGTTCTCTGGTTTTACATGGAATAGAAAACTTGAACTAAATGTTGGTGATCTGTGTTAGCAAGGTATTACATTTTTTAGGGCGCTGGGAACCCTCCCTTTAAATCAATGGTTTTTTTGGGTGGAAAACATCCTAGTGGCCTGTAACTACCTCTTGCCTTTGAAGTGTTTGGAGGCCCTGGAGGGGCAGGCAGCCAGCTCACTTGCATGCTTGTCAAGGGGAGGCTGGCTGTCCTGCTTATCCTGTATTCCCACTCACCATCCTCAAGTGGGTTTTCTCTCTCCCTCCTCTTGTCACATGTCAGAACAAGACGCATCCTGTGATTTACCTCATTCACCTTCCACTTGTGTTCTGAGGCTTGAGGATTTCCAAAATACAACATGGTAAGCAGCAAAACTATAATGATTTGGGTCTCATAGCACCTCTGGAGCCATCTTTAGATTCTTTGATGAGATAAATGTCTATTCAAGCTGAAGAGCAGCATTTTCTCATTTTGCTGCTGCAATAGGTGGAAGGAGTGACTAACTCTTCCTTTAGAAGTAGAAAAGTGGATAGGCTTGTCTGCTGCCCAGTTGGACGATGCACTTACTTTTTCACCCCATCCTCCACCACATTGCTGTTTTGGTTGCCTGCATGCATATGTGAGAGGGAATTATAGGTCTCCCAGCTATTTTCCCTTCCAAAGATAATTCAAATACAGAGTCTCTT
>NW_016690234.1:3691919-3739419 GCF_001604755.1 Lepidothrix coronata | reverse complement strand
GAGGGCAGAAAAAACTCTCATTGCAATATTTGCACAATAAAACCGTAAGCAGGTGAACTTCAGGATAGAAACTACTTGCTGACCATGTCTGTTGGGGCTGTCAGGGACATGATATTACCACGTCAGTCCAATGGTTTTAGTTGCCCTTTCTCTGTTGAACGGTAAGCACTGTAGAAAGTGAAGAGGGAAGAATGCCTAACTTTCCTATCTAACACCTAGAGGCCTGGGTGACAGTTTTGGATTTGCCATCAAGAAATAATGCAAGTAGTGGAGATGTTCTCCCCCATTTGCCCTCCTGCGCCGTATGCAGTACGACCGTGGATGGGGCCTTTCCAGACCCTCTTCCATACGAATGGTATCATCTGCAACACTTGGGCTCACCAGGAAGAGATGAAGAAATTTCACCTTTACAGCCCAAGGTCTGGGGCATTTTTTGGTTTGCATCTGATTTCTGTGTAGAGAGTTTTTTTATTTATATTTCTTAGAGAGTTTTTTGTGTTAACGCCCCTCCTCCTTCGCCGAGAGCAATAATCATCTTGTTCTCTGCAATGCAGTTTTATGATCAAGCACTTCTGATCTTTTCAAACTTTGCTCTGTGTTATATATGTATTTTGAAAGACATATTTATGCCACTGGTCCTGTGGTGCTTAAGGAGGAGCCCTTTCTGCTTTGTGTGTTTGGCCGTTTTGTTTGTACCTCAGCCTCTTTCTAACCTGTGATTCTGCCTCCTCTGCTCTTTGGTTGGGTGGAGGGCAACTTTTAAGTGAAATTGTTAACATTCACTTGATGGGCTCATAAGGATCCCTGTAGGTGCCAGATAATGGTAGGTATGGTGTGGAGAAAAATAGGTATAATACAAGACTTGAACCTAGTAAGATCTTGATCATCTTATTCTTGAAACTTTGCTTAAACTCTAAATCACTTATTAACAAGGCATTTTTGTGTTTTATATAGAAGATATAAATCAGTTTATCATCCTGGAAAACACCAATCTGTATTTTGCAGTGCAATTAGTGATGAGATGCAGGTCTATATTGGTATGGTAGGGACCTCAGCGAGTGGGAAGAATAGGCTACAGCCTGCAGGTCCTCCCTAAGCTCTGCCCAGGGTGTCTGATCTGAAATCTTTTCCCTCAGGTCTTGTTCGTGAGGGGAGGAGAGAGTGTGTGTGCAGGGAGTGCTGGAACTGAAACATAGAGTACAGGTGATGGAGAGGTTTTGTATGTGCAGATACAGTTTTACCAGTCGGACAGCTCCGTAACCATGGCCATCCAATGGCTCCGCTGTACTGGTCAATCTCCATGGAAGTTCAGGGTTTTCTAAAGAAAAGACTAAACCGTTTCCAATGGTTTAGTCCAGAGTGGGTGCCAGAGAGATTGCAGTTTAAAGCCACATGATTAAAAATAAGTTTCTTTAAAGCCTTGAATTCTGTTTATAAAAATAGATGGTGAACATACGGTACAACATAAAAATCCATGTGGTCCTGCAAAAAAAAAAGAAAAAAAGTCAGAAAGCACTTTAGCCTAAACCAGATGTGCAAAAGAGAGCTCCTAAACGTATTTTGTATTTTTTTATTTGTGTGTATGTGTTTGTGTATGTGGGAGATATTTTTGGTTCCTGCTAGGCTTCTTTGCAGCAAAGCCCCTTTCTAGAATTTACTTTCCTTTATTAGAGTTGCAGCTCGGCTTTGTGTGGGCCTCTGGGGGTTTTGGCCAGCCGTTGGCAATTTCTCTCAGACACCCAATTACCCCTGACGTCAATGCCGTCTCTCCCATCTCCCTTGGGTGCCCACATTTTTTCCTTTGTAACACTAATAGCTGACTAGCTAAGTGCCTGTTATTTCCTTGGCAGAAGATTTGATTGTGTTTTGGGCCGGATACTAAATCCAAAAACTATGTAAAAATGTCAATAGGTGAGTGCACATTGATTTCGGTTAGTCACAGTGATATTTGAGCCCCTTTGGGGGCTCTGTCTGGGGAAGTATTTTACAAGAAAGATAATATAACAGAAAATTACTGGAGCTGCACAGGTCTCTGGTGGATTTCTTAGGGGCCTGCTAAGTTTCTGTAGAATCAACAAATGCTTTATTAATCTAAATTTGCGGTTTTGTTCCTGCCTCTCTTCAGACGGCTCGGGCTCGCTTGGAGGAGGCTCGGCGGGAGCGGGGCGGCCGGCGGCAGAGCCCGGCCCGGCCGGGGGGCGGTGGGGAGGCCGGGGGCGGCCGCGGGCCCCCTCCCCGCCCGGCGGAGGGCTGCGGCGGCAGATAACGCGGGGGACGGAGGGGGTCCCTGCCAGCTGTGCGGGGCCGGCGCTGACTGGGAGCGGCTGATAAGGAGCCCCGCGCGGGAGCCAGGCGGCAGCGCCGCTCCGCCAGCGCGCTGCGACTGGCAAAGAAAGTTAAACACAACTGGTCCGGGGGGCGGGAGAGAGGGCTGCGCTGGAAGATAATGGTAATTGATTGAATCAAAGTCGCAGAGCAGCCCTTGGTTGTTGTTGTTTTTTTTTTTTTTTTTTTTTTTTTTTTTTTCCTTCGCAATTAATTTTTTTTTTCTAATTTTCAGGCCGAAAGTATCCGAAGAGCTCAGGTTGCGCCGAGCACATGCTGCACTAAAAGATAATAAGCACATGCCCTCTTCAGCTTTTTGGGGGAAATTCAGGCCAAGAAAAGGCACAATTAAGTAAAATGCAGGCCCCTCAAAGTTAGAATCATGCCGCTCCAAGCTCAGCAGAGCGTGCTTTTGAGGACAAGGAAAATCAATGGCTTTGTCAGGTCGCCGGGCTGTGTGCTTGCAGGCTAGCAGGACAAGCAGTCAATTTTGCCCTCAAAGCCAGAGGATAGTGACACTAGAGAAGGGGATTGTCTGGGGACTCTGGTGCATGGTGTCCACGCATTGGGTGTTTCTGCAGCTCTTCTTCCTCTCCTGCTTCCCACCACAAGCCCATACCCTATAGCACAAGATGTCTGTACAGGAAAACAGAGATTTGTGTCGTTTATATTTTTGTACAGTTACTTTCCAGGTTTATTTTAGCCAATTTGGCTCTTTTTCATTAGCAAGTAGTCAGCCAGAAATTTTTTCTCACTTTTTGAGGGGATTCCCCCAATACAATGTTCAGGAGCAGTAGTAGTTTGTGTGCTTTGAGTAAATAAAACCTTTTAGTCTTTGGCAACTGCATCTGCAAGCAGTAAAATCTTATGTCAGCACAGCATGTAGAGTGCAGGATACCTAATAACTAGTAAACCATTAAAAAAAGTCTTCTGCTTGATCAGACAGGGTGCTTAATGTATAGTGCTGTATATTGCCTAGCAGGTAATTAGTACTGAGAGGGGAAAAGCCTCCCCTGTGGACCATGACACCATAGACCTAAACTGGCACTTTTTCACACGTTAGAGTTTTCTTTCTTTAGTGGAGGACATTTCCTTGCTCGTTTTAAAAATCATTCTCTAAGAATTAACAGACTGTATTAGGGTATTGTATATCTTAAATGAACCTTGCAGGCTCTAACAGTGTATTCTTCTTCCCATATAGCCACTGTATAGGGTGGGTAGGAAAGCAGTCTTGTAGTGCCGGAGGACTAGAGATCAAATGTTGCGTAGGAAAAAAACCTCCAACCCTAACCTGGGAAATAAAAGTTAAGCAGGGACTATGGCAACCTACATTTGCATAAAAAGTTGGTTTTATTGGTTCCCATCCTGGAACAAGTGTGTGTATGTATGGGCTAGTGAAATGAATGGGCCTTATTAGGGTAAGACACTATGGTTTGTCTTATGAAGAAGCTGGGATTTTCACTGGAGCTCTGTCATGTCTTCCTCGGAATGGCAGCAGAAAATTTCTTTGTGCATGGGCCAAAGTTCATAGGATTTCTTCTCAACTCCTGAAACAGGGTAGCATTTGCTGGCTGTATGGGTGGGAGCAGGGTATCCTGAAGCCCCGAGTGTTGTTGCTGTGAATCACAGCTGATACCCTGTTTGATACCCTATCAAACAGACTAATGGGTCTCCTCTGCTGAAAGAGCTGGTAATCTGCCTTGTCATGACCATTGGTTATGAAAGGGGCAAGTCAGCTGTGAAGAAAGATGACTTTCTTGAAGGCACCATGTAAAAACTTTGGCCTAATGCCAACATAGCTATCGCTGATCAACTTTGGCAGGGACATGGTTCAGATTAGAGAGTCTTTGTGTGGAAAGAAGAATTTTTTTTCTTTCTTCTTATAGGCTTGAGAGCCTACTGGGTTAATGCTGCCAACCTCCCCTCTTTGACATTTCAGGTTCCAGTATAATTAAAACCACAAATGTAATGAGCGCTGGTCTTCTTGGCCACTGCAGTGTAACTAAGAGGGTGACACTGTCCTTCTCTACCTTAAATACAGCTGATGAACTGCCCCTGGGCAGTCAGATGTCTTTAGACTAGAGCAGTGTTTGGTAGCACCCCTTTCATCCTCCTCTGACCTTTCCCAGCCTGGCCAAGCTTCCTCATCCTGTTGGACTCAGAAGTGCTGACAGCAATGTGGAAAACAAGTGCTGAAACAAAAACACTATGAGGTCATTTGTACAGATAAAAGTGAGTAAAATTCATGGAGATAAGGTGCACCCACACAGTGCCTGCCCACCTCTGTGCTAAGGCACGTTGCTGACAGCAGGGCTGCTGCCAGGGCTGTGCCGTGGGAGGCAGAGCCACTGCTGCTGGCACTGAACATCCACTGGGCCAAGCCACCAGCCCCGCCTGGGAGGGCTGTGGGGAAAGGACAAAATCTGCTTCTGCTGGAAACGCTTAACAAATGACTCCCATGCTAAGGGGCGATGCTGAGTTTTTGGGATGTTGGCCAGTCTGTAGGGCACTGGCAGCTGGCAGTCACAGGCAGCTGGAGGAAATGGCCTCTCACGAACAAACTCCTGAAATTAAAGGGGGCAGGTTTTAACTTAAAACTGAAACAAAAAGCATGCTGGCCGCGCTTTCCTGGGTTGAGGCACGGTGTGACTGTAGGTTTTCCTGTGTTGTGTGACCTCCACTGCGGGTGCCAGGTGTGTGAGGCCCAGGCAGCCACAGCAGAGCCGCCACGGCAGGACGGACACGCTGCGCTCCCCACACTGAGGTGGGACCTGTTCTCCTGACCCACACACGTGTCTGTGGGGTGGAGAGGGGCCAGGGGCTGCAGTGGGATGGGATGTGGGGAAAGGGATGGCGAGGGCATAGGCAGGGGTAGGTGGAGGAAGTTGTGGGAAGCAGGGAGGCAGCAGGCACCGTGTGGGGGGCACAGCGGGGAGAGCACCTCTGAGGAAGGAGGGAGGCTGTGGCCACCAGGTCAGCCAGCAAATACTGGGGCGAGTGTTGGTGCAAGGCAGCTGTAGGGGCTGCTCCTTGTCCCTGTTCTTGTCTGCCCCATGTCTGGCAGTGCCGTGGGGTCTGTGCCCACCGAGGGGGCTGCCTGCCCGAGCTGGGGCAGAGGCAGAAGGTTTTACTCAGCTCAGGGAGCTGCAGGTGGCACCTGCCCTGGGCTTGTGCTTTCCTCCTTCCTGCAAAGGGGTGATTTTCATCAGCTGGGCTGGAGACAGGGGGAATTGCACTAACTCAGAGCAGGTGCCCTGGGCAGCCTCCTGAGGGGCTGTTCCTCCCCAGCCTCGGGCAGCACGGGCTCACCCTTACCTATTTGACTGTGCTCACTCAGGGTGCCCACACAGCAGAGAGAGGATCCCACCGTGCCACTCTGGCTGTCCCTGGGGCTGTGGTGGCACCTCTGCTGAAGTCCCCTGAAGCAGAAGTGAGCTGTGAACCACAGACCACCAATCAAAAGCATTTTAAGTAAGGACATCAATGTGGCATCTTTCTCTTGAGCTTCAAATGGAGCATCAGCTGATGAACAAAGTCTTAAGGTTTGTTTAAAAAGTGACTTTTATCTGTATTCCTTTGCCTTTCCCAGAGCAAGCTCAAAAGGCACACTGTTGGATAGTGGATAAAGGAGGATAACTGTATGTTAAGATACCTGAAAGATACCTTCCCACTTGTTTTGCCACATCCTAGCTTTTAAATGTACAGTAGGATATAGACAACATACTAGGGGAAAAGCTGGGCAAATTCCTGGAGCAATAGAGGTAGGAGAGTAATGACAGGGTAGCAGCTGCTTGGGAGGTGGCAATGGATGGAGGGGAAATGCCAGTGTGGGAGGGAGCAGAAAAGGAAAGAATGTAAAGGGAAATATCGCCAAAACGATTTCTGTCCCTTTGGTAAGAACTTGAGACGTTTATGAGTGAAGCAACTCCTGCTTTTCCTGTGATGTTTCCTCTTCTCTGCATTTTTACAGGCCTGTGTGGCCTTGCAACCCTCTGCAAGGTCCTTGCAGGTCCTCTTCCATTCCTGGATGTGGGTTACACCTATTACCAAAGTGTCATTAAGGTATAGCATGGTCTTCAGGTGATTACTCTGACACTAAGGTTGTTTTTGCCATATAATTTGCAGAGTTTCACTCAAGTCACAGCCAGAACATTGCATCTGCCCCAGAGAATAAGAAAATTCACTAGGTTGTTTTAAGTTGGTGCTGTGGAAGCATGCAGGAATATATCCAAGTTAAAGGGAAATGGTCAGATTGGCTGCAGAGTTCATCAGCTTTTTAGTTGCATTAGGAATCTCATATGAATCTTTAAAAATGTTTTAGAATTGAAAAGCTTTAAGGTTTTTTTGCACAACTCATTGCACAAAAATGATCAATATGAGTATGTATCTCATACAGGATAAGAGGACAAGTTCAGTAAGGCATCAGTTACTTTAGGTTTGAGCTCTGTGTACATGAGTAACTAAGTATTGCACTCGAGCACACTATCACAGAAATGGACGTGGGAACCAAATGTCCTCGTTCTAGGAAGCTTGGCCAGGTAGTATCTCCTCTACCAAGTGAGAGATGGGCTTTCAGGAGCTAGTCTGTTATAGTCATTTTTCTTATAAAGTATCCTAAAAAAACCATAGTGATATTTTCTTCAATATGCCTGGCGACTTTCTTGTAGTAGCAACAAAATGACTTTGAGAAACAGTTTATATGGAGGTGATCTCCATGTGTCCTTTCCAGATGAAATTACTCTGCAATTGATCCTTCTCAGAAAAAAGAAATCTGTAGCAGGATGTGAAGCTTGAGTTTTATTTCTGGTGCAGGTTGAAAAGACTCAATGAGCAGTGCTCTGTTCTAGCAAAGTTAAATGAGAATTAACCCGGTGATGGACTTCCACAGTCTAAATCAGAATTCCACAGTCCCAACAGCAAGTGTTGCTTGAATTCCTGGGTAAATCACTCAATTAGCTCTGCAAGATGCCCTTCTCTTGAGTTAAAGACCACTTTAGGACTTCCCTCCCTTTGCAGCAATACCCTTGGGTTTCCAGAGACAGGAAAAGGCACGCATGCTCCAAGTGACAGCAGCTTGAGCTCACTACTTTTGATTTTTAGATACACTGGCATTGTCTCAACAGCCTGTTTTCATATTTACGGTCTTTCCAGACTACTTATCTAGGGGAAAAGTGTGCTTTTCATGCATGCTTAGCCTGCTCCAGTTATGTATGAGGGCCGAGACAAAACACACCATGGCTTGGGCAGCCCCAGCATCTACTCTGAAAGATGCAAAGGCAAGATACAAAGTGGAGGTAGCCCTCCCATGCTACCTTCTGGCAGCTCTGTTTGGGGATCCCACTATCTTCCTAAGGTCCTTTGAACACAAATGCATGAAAAATAGCTGAACTATTAGAAAATTAGTCTCTCCCATGAATGAGCATGTTAGCATTTTTGTAGTGAGATAAAAAATTAGTCTTATTCGGCACCATCCCTATTAATTTGCACTTCTTCTTGTCAATTTTGGAGTGTTTTGGAAGATTTCTCAGCATCTACCAGTGCATTTTGTGGGACAGTCTATGGAAAGGACAGAACATTTGCTGAAGAGCCTTTACTGTATTTTCCCATTAGAATTTCCTACTCAGTGCTCAGGTTTCAAGAGGCTTTGAGTGAGATGGTTGAGCCCCCTTTTGAACCCATCATGGATTTTTCTTTGTCTTTTATTTCCTTTAAAGTTAATTTCTTTCCTTATGGTAACCACCTTTTGCCAAATGAGTAAGGCACTCCAGTTCTTCCAGCCTTTTGCCCCATTTACCACCTTCCAAAAAGACTGCTGTGGCTGTATGACTGCATCTCAGATTTTCCCTGGAGTGATCTCTGATTTCTTTTCAATCAGTTCATTTAATTGACCATGTTTATTTCCCTAGCCCTTGTGGCTCCCTGAGTGCAGCTATTCGTCAGAAGCTGGATGTTAAGCATCCTTTTCATGTTTTACCTGGAGACTTTCTTAAACCATCTCATCTGTTCTTAGCATTTGGGGCTAAGCCCAAAAGGGAAGCGCTCTCAATCAAAAGGCTATCTAAATGGATAATGTGGTACTTTGAGACGTGTAACAAGGAGGCAAATGTCCCAGTCCCACTGCTCCCATGCTTATCCCACCAGAGCCACAGCAGCTTTGAAGGCTTGCTTGGGCAAGGTTCCCAACGCGGATGTTTGCAAGACAGCTAACTGGAACTTGGTACACGTACCTAGCATGCTGCTTAGATGTAGAGCCTAGGCATGATGCCCACTTTGGAGAGCAGCTTTGTAGTCTATATTTGCTTAATTTAGTCCTCAGCTGTCCTCCTGAGAATGGCATGTTAGTGTCCAAGAGCAGGAAACGATGGAGGCAACTTTCATCAGAAAGAAGTAACTTGGCACTCACTGGAGTTTGGAGGCTAAATTGCCTCTTAAAAGATCATCCTTACTGCTTGTCTAAGGAGTTTCCAAGCTGTAAATAGGATGGGAAGAAGGATGCCTTTGTGTCCTGTGTTCTCCTTTTCTAGATGTTGTCTTGGTGACATTAGCTTCTGTCTTCAAAGTCTATAAAATTCTGTTTGAATGCTTTTCATGCTCTAGTTTGGCATACAGCATAAATCCAAGCAAACTGACCTGAGACAGGAATGCATTTTCCTCTTCAGTGAACTTCTGTCTGTGTCCACTTCTAGTATCTATATTAGCAAATACAATTTCTTGGGAACATCCCAGAGCTTTTCTTATCCAGAATATTTTTAAAAGTGACAAAGCACTGTTATTTCCTAGAAAGTTTGGTCAGCTTCTTGCACATGAATTTTTAAATCCCTGTTCTATTATTTCCTTATGACACTTATTTTTATACTGTCTTTTTAAAAATAAACACTGGGGGTTGGACTAGATGATCTCCAGAGGTCCCTTCCAACCCTTGCTATTTTGTGGTTCTGTGAAACATAAGTCAGGAGTAATTAGACAAACGCACCACATTTGAAGTATAAATAGAAGGAAGTAAATACTACAATGTGTCACTCCAGTCAGTGGTCAAATATCCAAATTTTAATCTTGCTGGCTGAGTTAAATAAAAAGAGATCCTTTTAAATAACTTGACATTCCCTTAATGATTCATGAAAGGTAAATCTGAACATTTGACTTCCTTGAAATAATACAGCTAGTTTAAATTTTTATTATTTTGAAGTCTGCAGCCAGCACGCTGGAGTAAGTTATTTGCAGTGTATTTTTAAAGTCTGTATTGAAATATTAGCCATAACTGTCTGTTGTGTATAAAAAGGGGGGGGGGTATGTTTGAAGTTTAATCATGCTTCTACTTATGCTCAGTCCCAGAGCAATCCTTTTTTCTGCTGCTGAGCTCAAACAGCTAGTAGCCAGGTTTGATCTGCTGCCCCATGGAGCAGTGCCCTATGTGAATTTGAAGTTTTCTCAACCCAGGAGGCCTGCAAATAAAGACTAGCCTCAGGTAGCCAGATCTCTCCTTCCCAAAGCAGCTCCCGGGGCGCTGCCTGGAGCAGTCCTCCTGAAATTGTTACAGGCAATTGCTATAGACCATCTCCACTACTGCCCCTCTTACCCCTCCTTCTCTCCTCCCTCCTGGCATAAGGGAGGAGTTTTGGAGTCCAGGAGTCCTATTTGACTTTAATAAAATGAAAAAAAATAAAAAAAAATAAAAAGCAGAGCAGTTTGTAGGGAACTGGCACAGACTATGGAAACAGGAGCCACAGCAAGACAAAACCCAGTGGCCTTCAAAACTTTTTTCCCTTCTTTCTCACCACATGACTTGGAGGATGTGGACAGTAATTAAAGGACCCCCTAGCTCCTCATTTTCTGTGCCTGGTCCTTTGATCTGGTTCGTGTCGGGTAGCTATTTTCATTGTTCCTGTCTTTTCTTTTATTCTCACCCAGCCCCTTTGATGTGAGCAATGATGATCTTTAATTCCAAAATAGGAGATGGGCAGGATAGCAGTACTGGCCTTATATAATGCATCTTTCACATCTTATTTTTAAACTTGAGCATAATAGGTGTAAGTCAGAGCCTGGGGAGCATTAACCCTTTCCACACAGGGGAACTGGCGAGGAGGTTAAGAGCCTATCACTTTTGGTAACGTCAGTCAGGTTAATCTTCTGTAGATGCCTACAGATGCATTTGTGAAAAAGATTATTGTTGTTATTATTATTAATATTATTATAATTATTGTTATTGTTATTTCCCTGCAAATATGATGGATCTCGAAATATAATCTGGAGGGAGTTTGTCCTAATTGTTCCCATGTGGGAAAAATGTGCTGAGAAAGAACAGTAAAGCTAATGCAGTTATTCTGACTGGCTTCACTTGGCAGCACAGTGGGAGTGAAGCATACTGTTTATTAGTGTATGTTAATAAACTATAAGGGACAAGCTGCAGGTGGTGGTTTATAAACTGTTAGCTCAGGTAGGATAGATGACAATATGGAGGTTATTAGCAGGAGAAAAGGGCTGGAGGTTCTTATTGTCTTGAAATCACAGAGCCCCGTTATGACTCTGTGTGCTGCATCTTCATCACGGGACACACAAACCAAGTAGCTGCACCCAGCTGGGGTGGTGGCACCCACGGCACTGGGGCTGGAGCACCCTGGTGCCAGACCACCTGAGGTGGCACATGCAGATGTGCCAGCCCTCTGCCATGCCAGGGCATTCCCCTGCCAGGCTGCCTGGGGTGGCACATGTGGCACCCCCGTGCCACGCTTTCCAGGGTGGCACACACGGCACCCCCGTGCCACATTTCTGAGGGTGGCACACACGGCACCCCCTTGCCACATTTCTGAGGGTGGCACACACGGCACCCCCGTGCCACGTTTCTGAGGGTGGCACACACGGCCCCCCGTGCCACATTTCTGAGGGTGGCACACACGGCCCCCCGTGCCACACTTTTGAGGGTGGCACACACGGCCCCCCGTGCCCGCCGCGCAGTGCGGGGGAGCCCCGCGGCGCCCCCGCAGCCCCAGGGAGGCAGGTGGTGCCGGCTGAGCCCCGTGCCCGGGGTGTCCCCGGGGAGGCTCCGCATTACCGCGGTCCCCATCTGCCTCGGCGGAGCCTCCTCCCTCCGGGCCCCAGCAACAATGGCTCTGCTGCTGCTGCTGCTGCGCCCTGCCCGAGCCGGCCCCGGTGACATTTGCAGGGTTCAGCCGTCACAGCACAATTCGCTCGGGAAATGCGGCTGTAATTGTAAATAGGTAGCCCAGTATTTTCAAACTTAAGGACTCAAAGCACCCGCGCCCAATTTAACTCTAAACGCCACGAAGGGGGAGCGAAGGAGGGGGCTCAGTTTTCCCCAGTGCCTTTTATTTTATAAGGATTTGTGACTGTCTGAAAATCCTGAAAATTAGAGGTCTGCTGCTCAGCCACTTCAACATTAATGTTTGAACATTTCTGTCACTGTTTTTCATGTTCAGAAGATCTAAATGGGCACAAATTTTTCCTAAAAAAAACCCCAACATTGTCCCTGTTTTCCGGATAGAATTTATTGGAGGCAAAATATAATGAGAATAAGAAATAACAATAAGAAGTAACAGAGAAGAAGTGAGGATAACAAAGATTAAGTGCGGCAATGGACAGAGGATAATATGCAGTTTGAAGAGTCTGTTATGCTTTAGTTTAATGCCTGCCTTTTTCTTTTTATTCAGGTCTGAAACAATTTTAGATGTGGATTTATACCTTCATGCCACCCGCTATTTTAGGGACATAAAATGTGTGTTGTGTTTGTGCAGTTCTTAAAATAACAGCTGTTTATTAGATAACTTTCAGGACGATTCTTATTATATGTTGTGGTCCTGCCTCAGCAAAGTACTTCAGCAGATGCCCAACTTGAGCACGTGACTGGACACGTAGGCTTTTCAGCTTGCACTTGCTTAAACCTGAGCACATGCTTAAATACTTTGCTGAAGAGGGGCCAAGACCAGATGTAGTGAACACCTATAATTAACTTTGTTAAATGGCTTACAATATGCCACTTGTTTCCATGTGCTTTTAAATTTCCCACTTGATTATCATTTGGGCTGAACTTCTGTGTGTTTGTCCTTGTCTGCAGAACACTTTTTTCATTAATGCAGTTGGTTCCACGAGAATATTTCTCAGTTAGGTGTGAAGGAAGAAAAATGCTCTTCCAGTTCTTCCAGTACAGTTTGTCTTTAATACCAGTGTTTTTGTAGCTATGGTGCTCCAAGGAAATAAAGGAAGGAAAGGTTGTAGAAAGGAATAATATTTCACTGGAGCAGCTTCTGGAGTTGGAAAAAGTAAACTCACTTCTGAGACCTGGCAGAGGGATGTGGAACCTGTAATCTTGTCCGCTTTTTCCAGCTATATCAGCTAATCTAATAATAGAAGCTTATAGGGCGATGTAATTTCTTTTTTTAGACAGAGCAAAATAAACATTGAATTGCAAAGGGGAAAGTTGGCACCGATACATTCCTCAGTGAGTACTAGCGCCCTTTCTTGAGTTGGAAGGAAAAAAACCCTCTTTCTAAAGCAACCTTGTTTTAAGGGCTCAAGCACGCCCAGATAGCCTCTAGTTAGGTTTCAGCAGTCTAATGAAGCCTGCCTTTTTTGTGATTTCACTGCACATACTCCCTGCCTGCCTTGATTGGCAGCTGGGTAGCAGACCTCTGCAGCTGTGACAATTTGCCTGAGGGAGACTGTAAGTGTCTCATTGAAACTTGCATTGTAAAATCCTCCAAAATGCCTCCCATAATATTAGGCACAGGAGAAAAACACAGGTGTGAAAAACTTTCACAGATCCCACGAGTTCAATGTCTCTTGGCAGCTTTGGTGGATTCAGTGTTATAATATAAATTTTAAACTTGCACTTACGAAGCAGAAGTTGTTCCATCTTCTGTCAGAAGAAGTGGAGAAAACTGGCGGTGTTTGCACCGCGCTTGCCTTCCCAGGATGATGAGGACTGGTTATCCACCGGTGAAACCTGTCTACCTGCCCTAACTCGGCAGCAGATTCCAGCACAGAGAGGACACAGGTGTCCCCACTGCTGAGGCATTTTGCTGGCAGAAGTTTTAGGAGCTCATATTTTCCGACTGAAGGCATGGTTCATACTGTCCAAAAATGAGTACTTGGTGATTGATTCTGCTTCTAATGAAGGAGGAATTTGAAAACCTAAGTGGTGTCTCAATGAAATCAACCTTCCTATATGTATGTACGATTCTAGCATTTTCTCTTCCATTGGTTAAATAGCTTAATGTACTCCTCGCTAGCACATAGGTGAGATTCAGCATTGCCAGCACGACTGGAAGATGAATCTCAGCTTCTGAATGCCTGATCCTTTTGCTGGTGTGTTTGTTCCTAACTGCTTGCCTGTGTGTTACAGCAACTTTGCTTCTTACATTTGCCATAAATGAATCTCAGTATGACTGCAGCCTTAAGATCTGGCACTTCAGCAGTCTCAGTAGGTTCAACACAATATTCAGGAATTAAAGTTCTGAAGAAATGCAAGCAGCTAAATTTAGACTTAAGAAACGTGCCTGATTTGAGTGAGCTGTGGGTATGCTGATACATGGAACTTTCCCTGCAAGCCAGCCAGGCTTTATTTGTTGCTTAAAGGGAGGAGATTTTAGTGTAGTTGGAACATTTGATTTGCTTTCTTGAATTGTTTTTGATTAGTGACTGAGTGCAAGGTTAAGCTTTAATAACATATCCATTGTAATAAAATCATGCTGGTGAGTGATACATGTGGCTAAAAAGATTTAGATACACAAGTCTGTTAAACTAATATAATTTGGAAGTGCTCTGGAAATAAGCACATAAAATAAGAACCAAAGGCTAATTTAAAGACTTAACTCTTTCTGGGGCTAAGATTTTTGTGGCCAGACTGGCCTGTTCTGGCAAGCTGGGTTAACAAGGCAGCATGGCTGAAGCCTTGATAAAAGAGAAACTGTTTTGAATTTAGTAAAGAAAAGTGTTAATGCATCACTGAGTTTCTGCTGCAGTGAACTAGTGACAGACCCAGTGACTAGTTAAAGCTGAAAACAAGTATTATTGGGCCTTGTCAGATCTCAAATTCAAATGATGTTCAAAAGTTTCATGAGAGACTCTCAGTACTCTTTACCTTCTCTTCTGAACTAAAAACTTCGGTCAGTTCAAGACAGGTCAATGATGCTGTAATACGTAGATTTTGTGAGTTGATAGTTGTAGTAGGGCTGAGGTTGTTTTAGTTTCAGATTTTTATCAGGGTTTTCTGCTCTCAGTGCTTTCTGCAGACTGTCCTAAGAGCCATGAAACTTGTGCTGATGTATGGTGATTCAATGTACTGTAAACTACACAAGAGGGCTCAGTTTCATGGATGTGTAAAGCTTTTGTATAAATCTTTTTAGTGGTGTCAGTTGAGAAGCTGAACTCAAAGTTCAGCTGAGCATTAGTGGTATCAGTTGAAAGCTCAGTTCGAGATAGCTGCTGAACCAGGCTGGTTCATTTCACAGTTACATTTTAAACAAACTTTGCAAAGCAGTTCAGTATTATGTTTCTTATTTCATGCATGGGGAAACCGAGGCACAGAGTTTCTTACCTCTACCGTATAGTGCTGCTGCTGTGTTACTGACTGCTGTGTACTGCTCCTTGTACTGCTCCTTGTCTGGCAGGGGAGTCTAGTTTGTGAAAGGGAGGGGTTTTTGTCTCTTCATCGAGGAAAGGAATGGATTTAAATGTCAAAGCTTGGGAAAGCCATTGTCTTCTCTTTTATGGCAGTGAACATGTTGTCATGTTACTCTCCTTACCAAATAAATAAATGAAACTGTAAAGGAAATGGTAGTTACAGAAGAAAACCCTAACACTGTAGTCCAGAGCATCTGTTTTCTACTGTAATTTTTTTCCCTGGTCTCTTTTTGTAATTTACGTCCAAAACATTAAGTGACAGAATTTGGCAGAGTCAGATCTGTACAGTAGAGCTTAATGGTTATGTAGCAGGGAATAAATAAAGCCCCTCAAGCCTGCTTAGTTCTCACCCATGCACGTGAGCAGGGAGTGGGGGAAGGAGTGTTGTATTTTTCTTGGAAAAAGACCTTTTCGGTTTCTCCTAATCTGGCACCTGGAGGTCCAGCTGTGCTAGCTTGAGGCTGTGTGTAGTCTTATGTATGGGAAAGATGATAGACAGGCTGCTGTAGAAGTTGAAATGTTTCACTTCTCTACAGACAATATATATAGCTATATTTGTGAATAGTGGCAGTGCAAAATTGGAAGTGGAATTTACTCTTCAAACAATGATTTGCCAATTGTGCTGCAGTCTGGACTGGTTTCTGTTGTGATTTGTGGGGAGGACCAGCAGCATGTGGATTTTCCAGCTTTGCTTGCTCGTGCTACAGCAGCTATGGAGCCGCCGTGCTTGCCATCATTGCTTCCTGTCTCCATGAGCTGACTGCAAATTATTTTCCCTGGGCTGAGCTCTGCACATGGCCTGAAAATGTGTCACTCTGGTTATGTTTGGCTTGGCCCTCTGCTAATTTATACCAGTTTATACTTCAGTGTATTTCCATTGGCTTAATTCAATGGCAATATTTCTAATTTACTTGGGTATAAGTAAGAGTATTGGGTTCATTACTCCTAGCAGTTTAGATCTCTTGATGTATTTTTGTTCTTCAGTCACACAAATGCCAAGGTTAATTTGCTCTTAAACACTTGATTTCCTAGGACTTAAAAGAGACTCCATATTTAAGAAAGAAAATAGAGGACAGTTTTATTCTGCAAAGTGGTCTAGGTTGGGGATGGTGGGTTTTGTTTGTTTGTATTATAGAACTTAGAGAGAACATGTGAGAACAGAGAGATTTAATTTGCCCTCACTGGTACTCTTGGATCTTCTGGATTCCTCAGCTGTGGACTGGGAGCTGATATGGAGTGGCATGTACTTGGCCCAAGGTCTTTCCAGTGCCTTTTGTAATAAGTGATTTTAATGGAGAACTTCTCGCAGCAGAGGAGAACTCAGAGATATATTTTGTGCTTTAATAAAGATGCTATGTCTCCACAGTGTACATTACTCAGTGAGTTAAACAAGCGTCAACATTAAAACAGACATTATCCCCTGCAGTGTATTTTCTTAGTGCTTTGTCCATTACAGCTCTCAAATGATGAGGTTTCTAGTCCTTCCTGTTGGAAACAACTCTTTTCTGATGTTTATTGCAGATGTCTTCCTGGTGTCTAGCGTAAAATTTTGCTTTCTGCTCTCCTCCTACCTTTCCCAACATGCTCGATGGAATGCAATGATGGCGTTTACTGTACGTAAACCCCTTGTAAGCAGTTCCTGCACCTTCCTTAGCTGTTCTTTAACAAAGATACATATAATCAGACCTTTTAACCTCTCCTCATAAATCAGTCCATCCAGCCCATTAATCACTTCTGTTTCCCTCTTCTGAATTCTCTCCAATTTGTCATCATCCTGTGGCTGGGGACAACTCGGTGACTGCAGCCCTGCACAGAGGTTCAGTGCCAGCCCACTACACCCAGGGCCAGGATTTATTTATTTTGTCACTTTCCCTTTGCTTCATTCCCAGTCAAAATATATCTCCTACCCACTCTGCATAATCACTTCTTTAAAACATTTATGGAGATAATTTGCAGTCTTACAGACCCTCTGTCATTCTCTGATATCAAATTAGCTGAGGTTGAAAGGGAAAAGGATTGAACGTGACACACTTTTCTTCCCTCCCTCCCCTCTTTCCCTGACTCCCCACCCCAAAATAAACAACACAACTCTTCATTTGGTGCATACTGAATGAGAGGAAAGAGGTAGCATTAGAGAGGAAAAAAGACGCTGAAAATATAATTGCCTAATTGTGAATCCTAAGTAGTGCAGGCAGCAGGGGCAGCCCTGACTGGAAGAAATCAGAGGGTCACTAATTCATACTGCCAACATCCTAATTAGCTGTGCAAATGCAATGTTTATATTGTTGGGGATGGATTACAATACCCATTGTAGAATGGAAAAAAATAAATGAATTGTGTCAGTGGAGCTATGTAGAAAACACTCCTGCCGCCCCATTAAACCATGAGAAGTAGCTTAGCTACTAAAAAAAGTTTGTTTTCAGGCTGATGCGCAAGTCTAATTGGGTTTCCAAAGAAAGGAACATGTTTTAATTATTAATTAGAAATCAGAGGAGTAAAAGAGTGGAAATCTGCTTCAGCTGGAGGTTTTGCTCAATGCTGGATTTCTCCTTAATAAGCTGAAACATTCCAGGCCTGCCTTAGTTAGCGGTTGGGTGCAGTGGCTTTACTCGGGGGGTAGACATCTTAATGCTCATGTAATTATCATGTAATTATTTTGTAATGTGGGATCAAAATTTTGCATGGATGGCATTCTTTCACCGAACTTGAAAAATAAAAAAGTTGTCTTCATTAATGCAGTGATTCAGTCATTTTGGTCTAAGAAGCAGGGTTCCCTCATCCCCCTCCCTCTTTCTTTAAGACACAAATATTTTGAAACAGTTCTAGAGATGGTGACCTCAAGATGAATAGAATTATTTAATTTAGGTTTTGTTGAATATTTATCAGATTTCTTGTTGGTAATACTGCCTTTCAACACAAGTGTCAAGTGGGTTGCAATTATCATCAAAGCTGATAGGTACAAATAAATGATGATCCTGTCTGCTAACACAGGGCGTGCAGGTTCATAAAGAGGGATTTTTGTGGAAGTCGCTTTCTCTCTATGAATTTTCCTCCCTGTTGCCATTGAACTACTGGAATCAAAGTTGTTAAAGACTGATAGATTTTGTCAGAAGATGTTAAGTGGATTATGGACCATCATAATAAATATTCCCTATGGAGTGACAGGGTATGTTCTAATGAACAGAGAGTACGGAGCTGCCTCTTTTGACTTGTGCTTTGTAATGCCTAAAAATATGCTTGAGCAGAGTTATACTTCTGTTTACAACTATACACAGCTTGTCTGCACAGATGAAAATGTTACTGGGCGAGTGCTGTAGCTCTTACTACTGGAAATCACTGACAGCCCAGATCCAAGCAGAATCTCAGGTTAAACCCCAGAAATTACAGAACATAGCAAGAGCCGCTGGCTCTTGAGTGCCGGATGTTTGTAGATGGATGTGTGTTTTAAGGGGAACTGCCCGTTAAATGTCTCAGCTTTAATAGGGAAAGGGGACGGGAAAGAAGAGCACTATGACTCCATATGGCTCCCTCAGTGTGGCAGTAAATCCTTGTGTTAGTGGGGTGCAACTGTGAGTAAGTACAGAGCTGTCTCTTGATGTTGCTGTTTCATAGTAAAAAATCCATGGAGGAGATGGGGAAGGATATATAGCTAATGTGGAATGGATGGCTTCCTTCAGGGTTATGGCTTCCATTAACTTGTAGATGTGGTATTATGATAAACAAAATGTCTGACTTAAGATAACAACTGTTAAGAACATTTCAGTTGGCCTTTTTTCATGTGCCTGCTGAAATTATTATGTTGGGAAATGTTTGGTTTGGATTCACAAAAGAAGTTAAATATCCTGACTGTGGGCCATTGAGCACCTGTTTCTACTTGTTAAGACTCAATATACCTTTTTCCAAAACCTTGTTTTAAGAAATCTGCGGGAAAAAGTTTTTCTTTATCAGATAGCTGTTCTGTGTCTTCTCTGTAGTTTATTTATATGCTCTTTAGTTATGAAGGATTTGACAAAGATAGATAATAGTATCAGGAAGGGACACTATGATTTGTGCTACTACCAAGAGCTGATTCTGCTGGTGTGGACTGTAAGGTGGCCCTGATCCCCCTCTCCTACTTACAAAGTTTTTCCCTATTATCAAAAAGGAAACCACCTTCATGACTTGTATTCTCCCAGCAAAAGTCAGGTTAAGCTTCACAGTGTAGTGGAAGTAACAAGTAATTAAGAATAACAAGCAATTGTGATTAAAAACTCAAAAGAAAACCTTCACTTTCAAGGGGCCATATGTTGGTAAAAGTGCTCCCCAGCTGAACCATATGGATGAGTGGAACGTGGGATCTCCTGCACGTTGGGAAGAGGCCGTAGTAATTCGTGACTTGACATAGTATTGCCATGTTTCCTTTTGATCATGCCAGACATCCACAAGGCTCTGTCACATCCTTGCAGGAGAATGAACGCGGGTCTCTGTAAACTAAGTGTCTTATGTTCAGAGTTAAAAAGCAAGTGGGCCCTTAATTAAAAAAAGACCAACTTCTAACAGACATGTTTGTTGCCTTGGTCAGAGGATCTCAGTGATCCTGTCCCTTCTTTTTTACTGGAAGCTGGAAAAACAGTTGCAAGTGCCATTTTGAAGGCTGTTTTGCCAAGTGTCTGGCAAATGCTTCAGGTCAAAACATCCATCTTTTCCCTCTGTGGGCAAAGAGCAAGCTCAACTCACTTAGATGTTCATTGGTCACGCTATGAAGGCTAAACACACCATCCAGTAAAATGTTTTAGCTTGTAGAGTGGAACCGGTCCTTTATTTTGTGGAGGCTGCTTTATCTTTTTGTGGAAAAGAGAGCACAGACGAATTCTGCTGTGGAGCAACAGGGTTTTAGGTTGAGATTAGAACAGGCATACACACAGATATCTTAGAAAGGGACGTTGCAAAGCCTCATATGTGAGTGTGTGAATCTGTGTGATGGGACTGCTGACACTTTGACTTTTTGAATATATGTTCTACTGTTGTGCCTCATGACACAGCCTTATAGAAGAGCAGGTCTTCAGTAGAAGAATGCTTCAGATCACTGGATGCTTTGTGGTATCACAGATCCTGCTTGCCTCATCTAACTCAACTGCCAAAGTAATCCCCACGATCAGGCTTTGAAAGCAGCTTCTCTGTGTCATCCTGTGTCATTTAGTTGACAAAAAAAGTTGACAGAAAGGCTATCCAGAGGGAGCTGGACAAACTTGAGTCCACAAAAACCTCCTGAAGTTCAACAAATCCAAGTGCAAGGTGCTGCATCTGGGTCCCAGACCTGAGTACAGTCTGGGAGATGAACTCATTCAGAGCAGCCCTGCAGAGAAGGACTTAGAGATTCTCATGGATGAAAGGCTGAACATGAGCCAAGAGTATGTGCTCAGAGCCCAGTGGATCAACTCTGTCCTGGGCTGCACCCAAAGCAGCGTGGCCAGCAGGGCAAGGTAGGGGATTCTTCCTCTCAGTCCTTGTGAGACCCCACTGGAGTTCTGCATCCAGCTCTGAGGTCCTCAGTGTTAGAAAGATGTGGGCCTGTTAGAGTGGGTCCAGAGGAGGCCATGAAGATGATCGGAGGGATGGAGCACCCCTCCTATGAAGACAGGCTGAGAGAGTTGGGATTGTTCAGCCTGGAGAAGAGAGGGCTCTGGGGAGACCTCATTGCAGCCTTCCAGTACCCTAAAGAGGCTTATAAAATGGTGGGAGAGGAACTTTTTATACAGGCAGATAGTGACAGGACAAGGGACAATGGTTTTGAACTGAAAAAAGGTAGGTTTAGATTGGATGTTAGGAATTCTTTACTCAGAGGGTGGTGAAGCACTGAAACAGGTTGCCTAGAGAAGCTGTGGATGCCTCATCCCCAGAAGTGTTCAGGGTTGGATGGGACCCTGAGGAACCTGATCTAGTGAATGGCATCCCTGTCCATGGCAGCAGGATTGGAACCAGGTGATCTTTAAGGTCCCTTCCAACCCAAATGTTCAGTGAAGGCCCTAAACTCTTTTCAGCTCAGCAGTTTCTTCATGCACTGCAACTTCAGAAAGCTCATCTGTTATATGGGCGAGGATGTGATTAGCAGCAGTGACGTGCTTAGCACTGCTGTGTGATTTGCAGGGGTATTTGCAAGATGCCTGAAGGGTATTTATGTTCATGTTGCCATTTTCAGTAATCAACTCTTATTGATTTTTTTCAAAAAATCAAAGTTCTTTTATAGGAAAAATTATAGAGGTTTCTCTTTCGTCAGTGGATTTTTGATTTCTAAAAGTTGCAGCGACATAGAAGCTTTCTTGCTTCTTGGCCCCCTGTGCTTCAGCACATGCAGAAACCTGTCTTTGAACCAGTCTGGGATGTGTTTCCTGTGGAACATTTGCTAGTGTACTGGGTTTTTAACTAAGCTATCAGTGGAACAACTTGCTGCTCCCTTGTTCTATGAAAAAGCTGACCCTCCTCAGTCACCCTTAGCACAGGTGAACCCCAACACAGCCAAAATAACGTGTGTATCTAAATAACATGCAGGCAGCATCAAGTTTAGGAGTTCAGTAGGATATTGTTTGCAAGTCCTTGCGTTACACATTATCAGTAGAAATGTCTGTAATGGAATACATACTCTCACACAAGCCTTAAATTTGCCCACAAACACATAGGTACAGCTTTAGGTATTATTTAGTCTTCTTTAGTTCAGGGAGGCTTCAGCAGTCGGCTGCACTGCGGTGGGTCAGTGTTGGCTGGCTGCCAGATGCCCACCCAGCTGTTCACTCACTCCCCATCCTCAACAGGACAGACAGAGAAAGTAAGACGAAAAGGCTCATGAGTTGAGATGAAGACAGGGAAATTGCTTAGCAATTACTGTCATGGGCAAACCAGACTCGATTTGGGGAAAACTAATTTTAATTTGTGCCACAGGAGGGCTGGGAAGTGGGGGCTTGTGGCCAGTCCAGTGATGATCAGTCAGTGGTGGTTTTGTTGAGGAGCCGGCTGGATCCAGCACAGGGCAGCCCCTGACCTCTTCTCACAGAGTCCCCCCTGCAGCCCCCCCACTGCCACAGCCTGGACACACACCCCCAGTACACACACACATCTCCCCCTGTGCCGTGCAGCGCGGGCCCCGGCCAGCCTGACCCCTGGCCTCCAAGCAGATGTCTCCAACTTTTCTTGCCTGCTGTCAGGGTAAGTAGGTGATGGGCTCTCACCCGAATGTTGATCCTGAGCCCAGCTTGTGGAGGCCCCCTTTGATGTTTTATTTTGGCTGCTTGCCAGGGGGTCCAATTTTTAAAGCACTAGGGTAGCGATCAGATTATTTTTATTATCCCTGCTTCAGAATTCACTGCTCTGCAGACGTCGTTTCCTGCACTCTTGCTGGGTAGCTAGTTAGCAAAATGTCCCCGGGAAGGACGTGCCACCAGATGCAAGATCTGTTTCTGTGATGCTGGGAGGATTAACACAGGGACTGCAGAAGTTGCCTGTCTGTTCAAATGTTAATGTCACAAACAGTGGCTTGCTCTTCACTGCTTTCCTCATTTAACCATCCCAAAACACTATTTGGTGTGTAAAGAAAAGCCTTTCTTCCTTTTTTTATGGATACCTGGTGATGTGTGCTAGCATGTTGTAGTGCAAGAGCATGTTTATGTTATAGCAAAACTCAGTCTAGAATTCATACCTGCCTGGAGTTTTCTATGTACTTAGGTGGGAAATTCAGCTTTATCAATCATAAGTACCATTCAGATTTATGTACTGCCTAATTTATTAATCTGAGTTAAAAAAAGGCAAAAATGTATCTGATTCATTGAATATAATCTTTTGGGCAGATCGGGAAGATGAAGAAAAGTACTGAACACTTGCTTGGCATAGAAATCTTCAAATATTATCATTTGATCTAGAAATAAACTGGCAGAGCAACAAAGGTTGCCTATATTTAGCATTCATAGCATTTTACTGCTAGATACAGTGTCTAACTGAAATGTCAGAAAATAAGAGACTTTGCACAAAAGCTGGGTTTTATTCATTTTGTGACACTCTTCCTAATGCTACCCAAACCAGCATGTGTTGGTCTAATGACCCTTCTGTATCTCCATTTTTATATCACTGTAGCTGTTTGGAATTTGGAAATTCTCAATTACCCTGTGCACTATAACATTTGAAACTGTGCTTGAGCGTAAATGTATTTTGATGCCCCTGTTTGCTTTAGATGGCAGAAGCACAGAATATAAAATAGAATATATTAGCAGTTTTTTGACTTAAAGATATCATTTATTGTGACATAGAAAGAGTTAATCTTAGACTTTTAGCTCTGAGCTTACTTTATTGAGCTTCTGGATACACGTGTTAATTTTCTCAGATGAGGGATAATGGATGTCACTTGAGAAAACAATACTGATTTGGGTTCTTTCATAGTTTGTGGGTTTATGTCCCACATGGTATAGAAGCAGGCTCTGGGAGATTGCCTGAAATATGCCTGGCCTCTCAGCTGCACTAAAAATAATTCCTGCTTCCCTTATTTCTAGATGAAATTCTGAGATGTTGCAAACCTTACCAGCTCCTTGTTTAGGAAAAAGGTTTCTCTTCAGCTTTCAAATAACAATAAGGGAATGGTCTTTAGGTGTGACTGTTGTATTTGCAAACCACTCCTTTGTAAGAATGCATGTGTGTTTTGGAGTTTTGTTGTTTTGTTGTTTTGTTTAATCACTTTTGTTATGAAGTTTTTGTGATTGGGTGACCTTCTTTCTTTGAGAGCAGCAGGTTCACATTGGATTTTGGCAAAATGGGTTTGATCGTCCTTGCCTTACTAAGCACTAGCACCTAGATGACAGTAATTCACCCTCTAATACCCCCACAAAACCTATTTATGCAGAACTTGACATGATTTGCAGTCTCTGTAAAGGGGGAACATAGGACTTAAGCAGTGCTTAGAATTAATTTTTTAACCTCCATTTCAGTTACTGGTTGAAGTATCGGGCTCTTCAGACAACTAAGCTGTTCTTGCTGTAACCTGGCACTTAGCACCTTATAACAGAGTTGCACTATCAGTTCTGTGGCGTTCATGTGTCTCCCTCAGAACTTGTAGGCAGAAAAATTGCAAAGGGAAATGCTGCCCAGCATTGGAGAGTTTAAGGCAGCCAATTAAACTGATCTTAGTAGGGATAATAGTCCAATTTAAGCCAACCCAATCACAAACTTTTTATTAATATTGGCTTACCACTGTCCATTTTAACTGTAACACAATGCCTGTGAATGCCAAGAAGCATCCCAAAGTCAGAGTACTTGTCTGAGATTTGTGATCCACGGCACATACAGGTTCAAAGGTGATATTTTATTTGTTTGTTTCTGGAGACAGAAAAAAAATGCTGGCAACTAATAGATTTTAGAGAGGGTGGTTTTTTCCCCCCAACACCTATTCAAGGGAAATGTGTGAATGGAAAATTTTGTTTCCATGAATTCAGATAACATCTGTATTAATATGGTGTATTGTAAGGATCATTAATGTTCAGAGTATATTATCAGGTGTTCGCTAATGCACTTTTGATGAGCTTTAATGATGCTTGCTGTAGTGTTTTTTCATCTTTTCTCTCTCTCTCCCCCTTTTTTTTTCTACTCGATTGTAATAATGACTTAACCCAGGTGGTAGACTCTATCCAGAAAGTGCCCAAGGGAAATATTATTCCCTAGAACCAGCAAACATCACAGATAGTCATTGAGTTCACTATGGAAGTTTCCTCAGGAGGGGAGATCTTGGATCTCCCCTTGGGTGTCTGGACCTGCTCCCCATTTGTAGTGTAATAATTTGGCCTTGGGATGAGGTGGAGAAATGTCAAAAAGAAACAAGATGAAAAGTGTAAGTGGAGGGGAAAGAGAGAAGCCAATAATGCATGGTAACTTTTGAAATTACTGATTTTGTTAAAAAATAACTTGTAATAGAATAGGATCCTGGAAAATATTGGATTGCTTGGAAATTATTAGTAAGGAGCACAGTGCAGTTCAAAATCACAAGACTGAGTATATCTACAAGGATAGGGATTTTTCCCTTTGGCTGTCCTGGGGTAGAGGTTGGTTGTGATCATGCTAGAAAATACTTCCTTAATGTTTGTCTTTTATAGCTCTCCTAATCTGCACTGTCAGTCAGTAAACATATTTTAAAGCCATAGTTTCATGGTCCTTGTTGTGCCATCCAATTGCACAGAAAAGCAAGCTTCAAAGCGAGCGTCACAGATACACTGCGGCTTCCCTGAATAGCCACGCTGTCTGAAAGTGCAAAGTGAAAATACAGTCAACAGTGATAGAAAAATACTACAAATACTTTGAACTGAGCAAGTTCTTTGTAGTAGTGAGTTTGCAGAGTGTCAGGTATCACTCACTGTGTGCCATTAAGATTTACTGGCAGTAGCCAGCGCATGCACCACAAGCAAGAGTAAATCACGTCGGTTGTTCGAAAGATGGTCTCTTGTAAGTTTACCCAGGTTTACAAGCACAGGAGAAGAAGGGGGTTCTTTGTTTTCTTATTTTTTTCTGAATCTTTGGTCCATTGTTTGTAGAAGAATTCAAAAGTAAAGTACCCAGGAAGAAAATTATGCTGTTAGGTTGCTTTTGGCTATGCTATATTGAAAGCTATACTTTGCAAATGTAATCAGTAACAGCAAACGGTGTACAAAGGGAAAGGAGTCGTGTTGTTGCACACAGTGCTTTCCATTTGCTATACAAAAGCTTGTTTCAGTAATTTTGTGCCCTCTGCTTTCCAATGTCTTTCCTAGGCAGCAGCTGAATGTGGGCCCCTGTTACCCCCAGGGCTGGGCATGTGCTGTGGGGAGACCTTTCACAGCAAAGGGTGCTCCCAGCAGGGAGGCTCAGGCACAGCTCCCCCACCAGTGGCCATTTTGTCCGGAATAGATTTTCCTTGAGGTTGTTTCTACTTTCTGAAAGCACTTTGTACTATCTCCTAATCCACTCACATCTGCCCCTTTTAGGCTGCAGGAGCCCCTTAATATTCTCCACGGATGGGGCAAGACTAGAAGGACACTCTAGAAGTCTCCTAAAATGGAAACGAAAAACCTAAGTGATATCTGGCCCAAAACTGTTTTAGATTTCTCTTGGAAAAAGAGGCTTTTTAGTGGTCTTTTACTTCTGGGAGCATGGTTTCCCTCCCCAGTGAGATGCATTTTATGTCAGCTGTTTCTATATTAAAAAAAGTCTCCTAAAATAACTGCTTTTGGCTTGTCAGCATCTGGCAGTCCTCTCCTCCTCAAGCAGGCACCACCAAGGTCCCACATGAGCACAAAGGACCTCTCCCTGTATGGCCCCTGCGGAGAGGGGGGTGCCTGGCCCGGCCGGGGTCACAGGTGGGGCAGCCCAAATGCATTGCACTGCGGTTGCTTCTGATGTGCCTGGCCCGTGCATGCACACCCCGATTAAATTTCTGTTCTTGTCAGTCCATTAAACCTCCCAAAGTGATTTGTTCTCCCCAGAGAATCAAGGGAGAGGGGGTGGAAAGGTAAAAAGAGAAAGGAGAAAAATAAAGAAAGGCTGGCGGGAGGAGAGGGTGAACCAAAAATGAGTAAAACAGAGCTGCTCAATCCAATAGCCAAGTATTACATTATAGACTCCCAGTTTGGATATAAACAAAATGTTTCCTTAGAGCAGAACCGCATCCAAAAATTCGAAAAACTGTTTTCCAGAGCTGAAACAGACGTGTTCTGTCCTGCCTCAGGAGTGGGAGATGGAGACTTACCTCTTGCACCCCTGCTTCCCCCCCAGCCCTCTCTCCCCATGTGCCCACGCACGTGTCAGGCCCCCATTTGCACTGGGAGCAGCCAGCAGGATGTTTTTGAGGGGTCGCTTATGTTTTATAGCTGGATCCCCGGGTGATTGCTGCTGCCAGGGCAGGCAGTTGGCTGTCCTGGCTCCTGCAGCAATTGTTCCTCTTGCTGCTGCCGAGTCCTCCCCTTCCTCAGGCCTGGCCTGTGAGTGCTGCCGCGGCTGCTGCGGCTGGAAGAGCCCAGCCCCTCACATCAGGACAAACACCATTTTCTGCCGTCCACCTTATCTCTGCTGTCTGCCCTGGGTTCAGCTGCCTGCCTCCATCTATCCCATCCTTGGGCTGATTTCCACTGTCTTCTCATAGCACTGTGTTGCCTTGCCATGTACCCCCATGGCCCTGATTTGAACAGCCGGCTTTGGTGATGTGTTGTTCAGCACTGCAGAATTGGGTGGTTTTGGCAGGCTGGTGGTCTGGCTTGCATGGCTCTGTGTCACAGTGACCACTACACAGTGGCTTCCCCAAAACATCCCTTCAAAGGGCCGAGGATGGAGCCGGACAAGGCTGTGTCTCTTGATGGGTTTCAGGTCAACCAAGTTCTTAGCTTTGGAGAGTCTGTTTGTCTTAAAATATCATCCAGCTAAATTGAAAGTGTTTTCTAATGAAACAAAAAAACCCATGCCAAAAGACCATGAATGTTGTCACCAAAGTTAATAAAAGTAAGGAAATTAATACTTATAGTTGACCTCCAATACCTAGGCACAGTGGGGTGTAGCAAGGAAGTAGTTAGAAAGGCACCATGGTGAGCCCTAGCAGTGAATTACCTTACTTTTATTAACTTTCTGACAACCTCAGTGAATTTCCTTTCTTTTTATGAAGTGATTAAAAAAGCTAATCAGATCATGTAATTAAAATACATAATTACACAATCTCAGAGTTTTTCATAATTACTGAACATGGTAAATATTGTTACCTGATAACACTTTGCACAAAAATCCTGACAGGAATTTGTGTAGGATGGTTAGGCGATGTCTGCTTTCCAGTGTTTGCGATGGAACCTTTCCTAGTGACACTAGATAGATAAAATGTCTTAAAATGGAAAATATAGCTAAACTCTAAAATAATGACTTGGTTGTCCTTTTTTAATGCTTTTGTACATACTGGGCAGCTGGTATGTGTTGACACGGTGTGTTTCTGTGCATTTATAATGACTGTTTCCTTTGTGCTCACACCTCTGCTTCTGTTTTGTTAGGCACCACCCACTGGAAAATGGGTGTTTTGATACAAAGCAACACAGTAAGAAAAAAATCAGATCAGATCCAGTATCTCAGTTCCAGCCAAAGAATTAAATTAAAATGGAGTCCCCTCTCAAGCCTGTGTACAGTGACTTCAGGGTGGGCATGATGTTGCAACCTTCCTGAAGTCAAGTAGCCAGGAGGTCCTGGATTATGGTTATATTCATAGGAGATCCAAAGATACAAGGGGTGATTATCCTGAATAATGGGAAAATTGTTACCAAAAAAAAAAATAAAATAAATTGATGTGACTCTAACAATCAGCTCCTAAAATTCCAGGGCCCCAACCTCTAATTGTTTGAAATCATACAGAAGACGCTGAATCTTAAATACAGGCAGACAGTTCGATCCTGATGGGGAGCCAACTCCTGATGGAGTTATGGTATTCATAACTCTTGGTACTCAAACTTTCATGTCCTAAACTGAGTATGAGATGGAGGAAGTGGGTTTCAGTTTCACAAGTAATTCTGGCTAAAAGTGTGAGGAAGCAGTGACTGAATTTTCATTTGTCTGATTTTGTTTTTGCAAGGCTGAGATGGGCTAAAGATCTTATTTCAGACAGCAGCCCAGGTTATCTATGGTCAGAAAATTGTTTTATCCTGAAAATTTTTGCCTTACTGGCCACAACTAAAATAAATATTAGAAAAGCCTTGACAAAACAGGAAATTAATTTGTGAATTCTATCTGGGGAACCTTGTTCTGTCAGTGTTCTATGGGAGGGTTGCCCAGTTGGTGACTCTGTCTGGGAACAGAGCTTTAGCTGTGGATTCGGGAAAGAGTCATGACAAAACCCAATGGATTCCAGGGAGGTGACAAGTGCTTTTCAGTATTTAGGTATTTTAGGACACCAGGATTTTTGCAGCAAGTGATCTAATCTTTGAAACTCTTTGTGTTGTTTATGAAAACAATAATTTTTCATTTCCTTTGGGTGTGTGTGCATGTTTTCAGCCATTAATTGACTGGAGATGGTTTTTGTGAATGTATCTGGTTCTGGAAGTACAAGTGTGTCTGTCAAACCTCTGATCCCTGATTTCCCAGAGAGTTTTTGTTGGGTTTTTTATGTTCTTTTACTGGTTTTTTGACCATTTTTCCTCTGCAGGAAATGTGCCCCCACCCCAAAAATCCATCTCCAGCTTCCACCCACTTTTTAATTTAGTGGATTCTTCTGTACAAAGCCTGTACCATTCTGTAAAAAGCCTTTCTGTACCTTTAGTGTCAAGATGAATTTTTCTAGGGTACATTTGATCTCTCCCCACTGCTTCCTCGTTTCTTTTACTGAGTTGTTTAGTCTATTAACATTCCCAGATACTTTTTTGTAAGTACAACCAGTCCTCATCATGTGGACAAAGTTACAAAGCTATTGACTATAGCTTTCCCCTTTATTTTGTTTAATTCTCTGATATCAGTGCCAATGCCTGTGTGAGACTGCTCTCAAATGGAAGAAGTGCTGTTAGCGAGTCGGTGGGGAAACAGATATTTGTTTGCAAGTGCCAAGACATTTGCTGTCCCTCCTTCTCTTCAGGGATAAATTGAGATGATTCAGTGTATGCTCCAACCCTAATTTTAATCCCATTTAAACAAATAATTGTGCCCTGCACCTTTACTCATTATAAATTCGCTCTCTCATGTATCTGTGGCCAAGGCACAGAGACTAGTTACTAACTAGAATAAATTGTACTATTCACATTTGTGGGAGGCAAAAAACCAACCACACACGTGTGGTCAGAAGGAAACCCACACTGCTGGTTAAACTAGAGCCAACTGAATACAGACAACCAGCACCTAAGACTGTAAAACAGTTCAGGAGGAAGGTATCTGTGCTGTTGGGGAGCTTTCGCCGCCCTGTTGCGGTTCGTGGGCAGTGTGTGGTACCTGCAGCTGGGGCTGGAAGTGCAGCCGTGGCTGGAGGGGAGGTTTCTGCCAGGCTCTGCTTGACTCTTGGCAGGAGCAGCACAGCAGGGCCGGAGGGGCTGTCGTCTCCTGGTTGGATTCACTCTGGCTCCCCAGCTGCGCTCCCCACTCCTGCCTGCCTGCACTGATGAGCATCCTCCCTACGGGAGGCTTTCTCCGGAGCGTGGTCGGTGCTGACTGACATCCTGAGAAGCCTCTAAAGAATTCAGAGATACTCAAAAAGTCTCTCTGCAAACTTGTGGTGTAGATGGGGCACAGCCTGGGTTGATCTCAGTGCCTGGTGTCTGCAGGAGAGGGATATCCAGTGTGCTGTGACTCCGGGGTGCTTGGAGTGGGCACCGCTGGGATCATCCCCTGCAGCTGCACAGGTGCTCAGCGAGGTCGGGCGTGGGATCCCTCCTTGGACTGCACCAGTGCGGGTGTGAGCCCTGGGATAACAGACCTTAGCTGTTGCCACAGCCTTTCTTTTGAAAGCCTGAGAGCACAGTCACACGATTTGTCATCAGGCCCTTCAGTCAAAAGGGCAAAGATGTGCTGGAAGGAGAGAGCAGCTTTCGGTGGATGGTTTTGTTGTGTGGTGCAGTGCAAGTCCTCAGATCACAGATGCTGGGTCACTGACAGTTAAACTTGAAAGGACTCTCGTGCAGCACATTTGTTGTAGGGGAACACTGGTGTACCAACAACAATTCTTACCGGGTGGCAAATACTTCTGTTTGCTTGCTTGTTTTAAAAGTCTCTTCTTGTTTAAAATGATGGATGCTGTTAGTAAAAAAGGAGCAGCATTATCATACAGCATGGAATACACATCTCTCCTAGGCAAACCATGCTGTTTGGCTTTCATCTTGCATAGTACAAAATCTATAGTTATTTTCTCTTTAAACCTTTCAGTTATTTCTGTCAGGTATTGATAAATGGAGAACTTCCTTCTCATCTCTCTTTCATGCAGTTCCCCTCAGTCCAATCACAAGCATGGTGCAGATTCATGACCAATGTCTATGATAATCAGGAATGTGCTTCATGTTCACCAGTGTGCTTTTACATTTGTGGGTGCTCTTTTTAGTTTTAAACTAATTATTTTTTTTTAAATTGTTCACTAATAAACCCAGAGCCGTAACTAATTGTACTTTGCCATAATGCATACTGTCCCCAAGAGATGGGAAACTTACTTAGCTGGAGCAAACCCCATCTCCAGTCTTGGGTCAGGTGGGACTGGCAGCTTCTTCAGCTCCAGGGATACCCACTGGGGTCACTGGGGCACACGAGCCCCTCCAAAACCAGGTGGATGAAGGCCCTGGGGGGCTGTGCTCACCGGACCTATGGAAGCTGTGATGTTTGCAAGTGCAGCATCATTTCCATTCACGGTGTTTGCATGAAATCTTGACTGTGAATTCATGAAAGGGACAGGGAATACATGCACCTTTCTGAAAATATCTCTATGTAGAATGGGATGTATTTCATATTTATGTCATTTGAATTTTCAGAAGTGTTAACTACTGTTCCTATTTAATTCAATAGGATTGATGTGAATACACAACACATTTGGAAGTCAAAAAATAATGCATGTGCATAGCTGTAGAACAGGTTACTCGATACTGTTTGTCACATGTAATTTATTGATTTTTCTTCCCTTCTTCTTTGAAGGCAGTATAAAATCCGGTGGCTGTTGGTTTTTACTGTTTGTTTATTGCTGAGTAATTTCAGCCAACATGTGTTTTTCAGCATTAGGTCTATTCATCATGAACATCAACTCATTAAAATTGTAAGCGCGTCACAGTTTTCCCACCTAGATCAAAATGAGAGTCTGGAACTGCCTACTTCTTTCTAACTTAACAAGCTGGTTTTATTTTCCTCTGCAACTTGCTCTAATAATATGACTAGCTTTAAGTTCCTCAGGCTGGAAAGCTTGGCAGTAAAATCCTGTGCAGGGCTGAGCTTTGAAACATGAGCTTTTTCTCAGGTTTGAAACATGGCAATTGTCTTTTCTGCTGAGCACTGATGGAAAATACTCATTTAGGAGCAGAAGTCTGTTCCTGGGAAAGTAGTTTTCATCTGTTACAGACAGGGACTGCAAACCCATTTTCTTAGAGGTCAGGTCACCACATAACATCAGTTGAAGATTGCATCATAGAAAGCCATCCTAGAAATGCAGTCACTTCTGGTGACCCCAGCCAGAAGACACAGAGCATTTTTGGTGTCTGGTCCCAGTTTTCTCACTTCTTAGTGGTTCTTTTGGCTCACAGTAGATACATAACACAAAAGTGGAAAGACAGTTCTGCAGAAATGGAATCCCCACTCTAATATTCTCAACCACCACCGAAGCAGATAGGTGGTTGTCTTAGCAGTAACACCAGCTTATTAGAGAAGTCTTAGCAAAACATATTTTGTCCTAGTTTGCCACTGCCCCAGTATTAAAGGCACTTGCTCCTCTAGACTGCTGCCCACACCATCAAAATGAGCTCTGACTTGATTCTGCACAAGCTGAATATCCTGTGGCAAAGTGCTGCTTGTCCTTGTCCATACTGGCTTCCAGAGCTCCCTGTTCACCATGCAGGATATGACCCTTAAATGAATTTTATGAATGAGCTAAATGGATTGTAATTGATGACTTAATCTTCACTTGAACATACAATGCAAAAACATGAAAATGAGCACAGTAAAGCATTAAATTAAATCACACCAGTCTGCTCTGTTCATGGAGAAAAGTCTGTCCCTCTTTACTTTCACCTTCTGCATTCTTTGAGTTTCTCCAAACAGCAGCTAGTCTGGGTGGCTGATGCTCAGTTATGGATATGCACTGAGGGGAAGAGCTTGAGCTGAGTGTGTCTGACCACATGTGCCTGAGGGTTCTCAGCAGAACAGCCTGAGAACAGGTGCCTGCTGTATCTTAGAGCTGCCCGATCAAATGGGGGAGAGGAAATAATAAATCTAGGAAACTAATCTCATGCATTTCGTCCCACCAGAAAGGCTGTCCCGCTGGCCACATTTCCACGAGTGGTTCAGTCTCCATGCTTGGGTGTGGGCTGTATGGGAAGCACCCTCCCTGCTAAAAACAGCAAAACATAAGGAAGGGAAAACATCTCTATATATAGATTAGAAAATGTATGAAGCAATGCATGTATTGCAGAGACTTTCATGGAGGCTGGTGCTCTTTACTGCTCCAGGCTGGATCTTTGGCTTTGCAAAGGGGGCAGTGCAGGGCCCAGGCCTGGCCCCACTCATGCTGTGATCAGGGCAGGCTCTGTAAATCTGCCCTAGGGTTTGCTCAAATCACTGCAACCACCTGCTTGTATCCCTAGGTTTAGATAAAAAAGGAAGCAGGCAAAGCTCTTAACCGCTGTGTGTTGTCTCTTTGTTTTGTATAATCAAGTGCTGAAATCATGATAAATGTTGACGTCAAGTAGCAAGAAGTGCAGAATATAATTGTGTGAGTGTAAGGCCAATGGGGTCATATGAGGTTTGTGCTGTGGCTAACATAATATGAAGAAATATTACTAACAATTAGCATAAGCATTACCATTTATTATAACTAATTTTATAACTAATTATTATAAGTAATAATTATTCTACTAGGATTATTTTCCTGAGGGCTTTATCATTCCTAGTGTTTGACAGTTGTTCGTGTCGTAGCTGAAATTCTTATTTTATAATATTCTCTCTATGTGACTCTTGCATCCGTGATGCGTGCGGGTGACTCCACATAGAGTTTTGTTTTTTCACATCTGTCTTACAATGTGCCTTTACCTAAATGCTCTGTAGGTATCAAAGCAGGCAAGAATGACACAGGACCCTCTAGGTAGCAGGGTAAGCATGAGCAGCAAGCTATTAAGATCTTTCTGTTATTTCATTGATGATTTTGTAGGTATCATCTTCCAATCTCGCTTAAAAAAGTCTGAATGTGCATTTGAACATTTCTGAAGAGCAAATTGCTAAGCAAAGTATATATATAATCCTAACATTTTGGTAGAAATAGGGTGAGTTATTATTGATTCACAGAGCACGACAAAACATCACTGCATGAATTAGCAAACAGCTGTTTCTAATTTGAGTTTAGAACTGTACACAGAGGAACTTGTTTTAGTGTTCACTCCTTTCATTTATAATGAATTTTAATTACCGCTACAGGTGAGAAAAATGTAGAAACAAGCTTGTATCTTGTGGAAGAAACAAAGGAGAGACAGATGCTAACAGATTTACAGTCTGTGATAAAAGGAATGTTTTGGTACACTTTACATGTAATTAGAGTGCAGCTGTTTTCAGTCCCAAGTCCATGATGCACAGCAGAATATAGTATCTGCTGCTTTTCCAAAGGGAGTAAAGAAAAACAGTGATTTAACTCTGAAAGCATTTAGCTTATTCCTAGATCTAACATAAAACTTTCTCCTCCAGCCCTATTATGCCATTTATTGAAGTGTGAAATAACTTGTTTAACGATATGTTAATTTTTTGTTACCAGCAAAATACAGACTGTTTGACATAAGAAAAATAATGTTAAAAATAGTTTCTGATTTTATCATCTGCATAGAATTACGGATCACCCTGTTGTGGTCATTACTGAGTCTTGATATCTGCTTATGGGAGACAAGGGCTCAGGCATGCATTACTGTGGCTTAACAAGTTTCTGTATATCAACTAAGCTTCAACAGACATCTTTGTGTGTACTTTTAACTTGCAGCATAAAAAAGACTAATTAGATGTATCTTTGATCACTACAGAAAGGTTTAAACAAAACCAGCGAGGTTTAAACTGTCTACATGTAACAGTTTATCTGTGGCAGACATCCCAGCAAGTTTAATGTTTGAAATTCTGCACTACATCTTGTGCTGATTTTGTATTCTAAATACAAAGTTTCTCTCTGCATGAGAAGAAAAATTAGATTATATATACTTTCCATTGAGCCAGACGTCTTTCTTGCCTTTTGAAAAAATTCACTAAAAAACAAATTGCAGTGTGAAACTGAGAAGTTGGGAAAAGAGTCACTAACCTTTGGGAATGTAGTCCAGCAAAAATGCTTACCTCAGAAGTGAATGATTAGGTATGACTGCATTTTTCTCAAGTCACAGAAAACAATGAAAGCACTGCCTGTGGTGCCACTTACATTAGCACCTCTTGGATTTTTATCCAACTTCAGGATAAAAATCCAACTGCAAACCAACTTCAGGTTTGCTTTGAACATGTTATACATATCTATCTATCTATCTATATATACATTAAAAATGGCATACTGCCTTAGAATACAAAACTATGAAGACTGTTTGGTGAAGGAGCCAACGTCGCTGAAGGCTGAAGCTGCATACAGAGTTCCTCAGAGCAGCCTGAACTTCCCAGGGCCTCCTCACTGCCTTGGCTAACGGTGGGTTGAGCAGTTCTGGGGGACAGTTGCATGATATTTTTTGAGGAATAATTACAGCTAAGTTGCAGATACCTTTTTCCCATTGTTTAGTGAAGTGTGTTTGAGTGTGCATTAGTGTGGGTTTCAGTCACAGCCCAGCAGTTACAGTCCCATTCAGACGTAGGTGCAGTCTCAGCACACAAAGGCTTTCACTGCCACAAGGGCTGGTGGTTCACAGTCTATCATTGCCTTTTGTGACACAACGAACAGAAATGTTCAGTGAAGCTGATATATGCATAGAAATTGAGTTTAGAATATTAATGATACTTTTAATTATTAGTTATAACTGTGTGGGAGAAGTGCAGGAAAATGGGACTAAACAAGCCAACAAAAAATTTAAGCAAAAAAGCTGTCACAGTCCACTGAAAATGTTGAAGCTTAAAAAATTTGCTATGTAAACTTGATTTGCATTATTTCACACCAGCACTGCAGTGTAAATGAGCAGCGTATGCTATGTGAGGTTCTTACAATAATCCATTGTGATGATCTATCATTGGCTTTAATACATAGTGCAGCAATGCAAAATTTGCTGTAATCAGTATTGAGGATTTTTTTAGTCCTTAATCTCTGTGTTTTAGTCTCATAGTTAAGCATCTGCAATAATAATAATTTTTGAAATTGGCAGCATTTCTATTGGGCCTTCCATCTGAGGATGTCTTGGGGTTTTCACAGCTATGCAGAAGTAAGCCCTACAATTTGCCCTTGAGGAGCAGATGGCTTTTTTTCTATTATGGAGATGAGGAACTGAAACACAGTTCAGAAGCGTCTTTTATGATGCCAAGCTTGTTTTCAAAAGCAAGTTACTTTTTGGGTGATAGAATTCCATCAACTTCCAATAGCTTAAAGCAATTCGAGTGCTTTGACCACCCTTAACTTGTGTGCCATGAAGGGGCTGGGAGAGAACCAGGAGTCTGAGCTTAAATCAAACAGCAATCCTTTCTTCAATAATTGATTTTGGGGTTTTGTATTTATTAATTTAACTGTTTCTCTTGCTCTAGAGGGATAAACATGATAGAAAAGAACACGTTCTAAATCTAACCTCCTTGGTTTACTGTCCTGCACAGAGATGCCTTCTGAGCTCAGGAGGGGAGTCTCAAAGTTGCCTCTTTGGCCAAACCCTGGAGTTTTTTTGATGCCTAATCTGGGTGTGCAGCCTCTTCTGAAGCTCATGGTGCTCAGTCTGTGTTGGTGGCACCCAGAGCTGGAATAAACTGGCCTCCCATACTGCACTGGCCACATTGCGACGTGCCCACGGTGTGCAGGGATGTACGGAGGCCCTGTGGAAGAGCCACCTGAACTCTCTACACGTAAGGGAGATGGAGTAGGGAGATTTCTTCCCCTGAGGGGAACCCGATGATGCTCCGTGTTGATAAACAGGAGGGTTTAGGCAAGGATGAACTTCAGGTCCAGGTCAGCAAATGTGGTGTCTGTGCAAACCTTTTGTTCTTAAGACAAAATGCAACTGGCTGGGGGATAGCCTGGGTTTGTGCAGCTCCCACCCATGAATGCTGACCCCCAGGGCTGGGGTGACCAGGCAGCTGAGCTGGCCTGTCCCTCTGCAACCCCTTCAAATGCAGCTCTGCTCAAAGTCTGGCGGAAACATAATGTTTCCAAGTAGCTTTGGGCAGGGAGATGGAGGAAAGCGTTTTGCAGGGACTGTGAAATTTTGTCTGGTTGATTATATTTCCATTAGCAAAATAACTCTGAAATAATAATTATATCAACGTCGTCAGTATATGCTGAGATGGCAGTGCTGCTTACTCCTGTCAATCTGTGATGTGCTGTTTGTCTCCTTTCTAAGAGAGATCACATTTTTTTAAGACTTCATTTTATTGTTTTAACTTCATGAGTATATTTCTGAACTTGGCTCATATTATCTGGAAGACAAATAGAGAATGAAGTATGATTTATACTACAGTTTGGCCAAATTGTTCTTATTAGAAGGAAAAATACATTTATTGAATGCATTGAGGCTGGAATTAGCTCTTCACTGATGATGATAAATGCTTGCAGTCCTGTAAACGTGCTGAACATTACGTTGCTAAATTACTGTACCACTTTGAGATTGATTATCAAGAATGGCCCTTTAAGCTTCATGACCTGCACATATATCCTGAGGACTACTGACATCCTGAAGCTTCCTTAATGCTCTTTTTTTCCTAATTAAACTTTTTATTGAATTTTCTTACCCTTTTAATACTTGTTTTGATTCTCTTATGCGCAAATGACAAAAGCCTTGCACTAGCCATGTGATTCTCTATTTTAGAACAGTCCCACTTTGCAGGATTAGCCATTTCTAATGACTTTAATCTCCTTTTTGAAAGTGATTTTTCTCATTCTGCTACATTCCTTTGATTGCATTAATGTAGAATTATTATTCTAACCACCATTGCTAGACATGTCACACCACATCTAAAATATATCTTCCCACTAAAATATTACTCTGGTAAAATACCTTAGAATTTCCTTCTCAGTTCATTAAAGGTCTTTTCTTCTATTTAATATGGCAAGTTAAAATTAACAGGGCTATTTTTCATTCCACAAAGAGATTAATGATAATGAGTTTTCCCTAATTTCTTCAGTTTAGGCATTTAGTAATTTAGTATCTTGTTTATAAGAAGTCCAGGCAGGTTGTTTCTCGGGCTTAAAGTTTTCTAATTATTTTAAATTTGTAAAACTATGAGAAAATGGTGCAATAAAAAGAGTGTAGAGCCTGAACATAAAAATAGGTGAAAGGTCCAAATCAAGCTAACAAAAGGAGACAGTCTTTGCTTTTACCTGTCTATGTAAATGCTTCCATTTTTATTACAAATCCAGCTTTTCAATCTGAGAAATGTTAATTTTTTTGAATCCAAATTATATGAGCACAGCAATGGCTTTGTGCTTCGCTCACGAAGTAATACTAATACCAGCTTTCTTGGATTTTGTTTTCTCAATGGCCCAATATGTTTGAAGAGCAGCAGCTGGAGGGGAAATGGCCCTATTTGAAGGTTAAGAGTGTGTTTTGAGGTAAATCAGTTCGTTTCAGAGGAAAAAGAGACTTTCTAAAGATTTGTTCAGTTTGTGTGGTGGGCCAATGTAATGGTTGGCATAAGTGCATATGGATGTAATGAAGTTAAAGCAGTTGGCCCAGCCTGTGTTACCACTGGATTTGGCCCATTGCATGCACGGTTTCAGAGCTGAACAATGAAGCTTTATTCTGTGGGGCCGTTTGGAGTGCTCTGGGTTCTCCCCAGCGCAGCCCTTCCTCTGTGTGCCGCTGCCCGGCGCAAGGCATGACAGCAGCCTGACTGTGAAAGAGAAGGTATTTAAAATGCACGTATTTTAAAAAAGAATTTCTGCAAATGGACATTTTAAATTATTTTAATCGCAGCCAGTAACCTCCAGCAGTAAGTAACACAATGGTGGAGTGCTTTTTCTCCTGTTGTTGTTTTTCTCCTTCCCCCCCTCCCTCCCCATAGAGAGCAGCAGCAGCAGCGGCAGCAGCAAACGCAACATGTGCTGCCCTAGTTCAGGCCCAGCATCCCCCTCGTGCTCCCCTTTGTCTCCTTGCCCCTGGAGGAGCCCAGCTGGTGAGAGGAGGGAATTAGGCAGCCCTGAGCTACCGGCACCTCCCCGGGGCCCCTAATCCGGGCGCTGGCAGCCGGCTGCCTCCTTCCCTCCGACGGCCCGTGGCCGCAGGTCCGTGGGGACGGAGCCCCGGATACGGCTGGCGGCGGAGATGGGGGGATGGCGGGGGCTCCCTGGGGGCTGAGCAAAGCTGTGCTGGCAGCGGGGTGGGCGGCGGAGGTGGCTTAAATTGGGAACATGAGGCTTTGTTGCAGCCGCAGAGAGAGAGAGAGCCATTCATGGTCGGGGGAGTGAAGCCTGAGAAAAGTTTACGTAAAAAATCAGGAGCTCGTTGCCTGTGTTTTAGGTTTGGGCTCCGCCAGACTCGGAGGAACTGGTTGAGCACAAAGACCTTGAGCATCTTAGAAGCGCGGGTGCTTGCTGAGAGTCGAGGTGCATTTTGGGAGCAGAAAGAAGCGTGTTCCCGGTGTCCAGCATCGCTCTGGAGCAGGAGGTTTAGTTAAACCGGGGAGCCGAGCTCTCTGGGGAGCACGGGGCGAGGGGGGTGGCCGCCTGACCTGTGCATCCTGAGAAACAGGCATCCGTGTCGTGCGGGAAAAGTTGTTCGGTGTGTGAATATCTGGTGTAGTTTTTTCCAAGGTAGCTCCTCTCTTTCTTTCCTGGGATGAAAAACAGGTCTTTGCCAAAGCAAACGGTGCCACAGGAGCTGCCTCGTACGGTGGTGATATCCTCATTAGCCGAGCCTTTCTTTGAGAGCTCCTCTGCCGTACATGTGCTCTCCTCCGCCTGGTGACTCTGTAGTTGGCAGGCACGAGGAGTGTGCGTGTGGCAGCCTACACACACAGTTGGGGATTTTTTTTTATTGGTTTGTTTTAGTAAAAGCTGAAGTAGGAACATTAAATGTTTTATAAGGACAGTGTATCTCGAGAACCAGTTCCTTTTCAGAATCTTCAAATGTTTATGTGGCCAGCGCCTTCCCTCATTTACATGAACTTTATTTTTGCTTCATTCTGTGGTTTAGTTTTATATCGGACTAGTGGTGTTTTTGTTTCTCTCAACACCTCTGCATTTGGTGGAATTAGGGTATTTAACTCTCTTCTGTTGCATGTTAACAACTCTGTTAATGAAAGCTGACAACATTTTATGTATTTTTTCTAAAATGACTATTTTGCTGCTGGAATTGGTGCTGTTTTTTGTTATAGTAATATTGAATTATAAAATATTTTCCAAAGCTTCATATTGAGCAAAGGAAATAGTTACTAAAACAGAAGCTGGGCCATTGTTGGTTTATCCTGAAGTTGATTCTTTTGTGATGTCTTTATGTGTCCAGTGGTGATTTTCCTGGGCTTTTTAAAATTTGGTTTTATACCAAAAGGGCAACATTACCTCTTATACAAGCGAATGTGGTAATGGTGCACATCTCTTCTCTGATTTTGTTCAGCTGCTTCAAATCTTACGCTTTTATTTCACCTACATGTTCGACTCTGCCTTTTAGCAGCCTTTAATTCTGTTACAGTTTTGAGACAGAATTGAAGGATTTTATTTAATGGAGGCATTACTTAAAATCATCTTGATGTAGCATTTAAAAGACCCACAAATTCACAGGTGATCACTTAACACTGTAGCTTTTTGAAATGTTTGTATTGCTTCGTTGCACATTGTGTTTTGCTTTCTTTATTCATTGTTTATTGCTTTACAGTACAGTGAGCAGGTGTTAAACCTGCTAAAGAAAAATGCTTTTTATTAAGACTAGGTCTTGGCATATTTGTGAATTATGTGTACAAATATATTTTTATTTCTCCTTCTCAAACCTCCTTTGAAATTCAAGAGGGTTTTTTGGGGGGTTTTTGAGTTGATTTTTTTTTTTAATGCTGTAGTAGCAGAAGCCCATAGTGTTGTTGAGAGCTTTGTCCTTATTTCACAGATGCACTGGGAATTGTTTTTAATCTCCTTTCTGCTTTCCCATTACAGATGGTGATGACGACCCACAACTCTCCTGGGTGGCTTCATCTCCCTCCAGCAAAGATGTTGCATCACCCACTCAGATGATAGGAGATGGGTGTGATCTCGGCATCGGGGAGGAGGAAGGGGGGACTGGCCTGCCATATCCGTGTCAGTTTTGTGATAAGTCCTTCATTCGCCTGAGCTACCTTAAAAGGCACGAGCAGATCCACAGTGACAAACTACCTTTCAAATGCACCTACTGTAGCCGGCTTTTTAAGCACAAGAGAAGTAGGGATCGCCACATAAAGCTTCACACAGGGGATAAAAAGTACCATTGCCACGAATGCGAGGCTGCGTTCTCTCGCAGCGACCACCTCAAAATTCACCTGAAAACCCACAGCTCTAGCAAACCGTTCAAGTGTACTGTTTGTAAACGTGGGTTTTCATCTACCAGCTCATTGCAGAGTCACATGCAAGCTCATAAAAAGAACAAGGAACATATGGCAAAGACTGAGAAAGAGGTGAAGAAGGATGATTTTATGTGTGATTACTGTGAAGAGACATTCAGTCAGACTGAAGATTTGGAGAAGCACGTAATGACACGCCACCCACAGCTTTCCGAGAAGGCCGATTTGCAGTGTATTCATTGCCCTGAAGTATTTGTAGATGAAAACTCGCTGCTCTCACACATTCATCAAGCCCATGCCAACAAAAAACACAAGTGCCCTATGTGCCCGGAGCAGTTTTCTTCAGTGGAGGAAGTCTATTGCCACTTGGACAGCCACAGACAACCTGACTCCAGCAATCACAGCATCAGCCCTGACCCAGTCTTGGGGAGTGTTGCGTCCATGAGCAGTGCAACGCCCGACTCCAGCGCATCGGTGGAAAGAGGTTCCACCCCGGATTCAACCTTAAAGCCTTTGAGAGGACAGAAGAAAACCAGGTCTGTTGACAGAGAGGAAGGCCAGAACTGGTCTAAAGTTACTTACAGCTGCCCATACTGCTCGAAGCGTGATTTCAACAGCCTTGCTGTTCTGGAGATCCATCTGAAGACCATTCATGCAGACAAACCTCAGCAAAGCCACACGTGCCAGATCTGCCTTGATTCCATGCCTACACTGTACAACTTGAATGAACATGTGAGAAAAGTGCACAAGAACCATGCCTATCCCATGATGCAGTTTAGCAACATTTCTGCCTTCCATTGTAATTACTGCCCGGAGATGTTTGCAGATATCAATAGCTTACAGGAGCACATCCGTATTACTCACTGTGGCCCAAACGCTACCACTCAAGATGGCAACAACGCTTTCTTCTGTAACCAGTGCTCCATGGGCTTTCTGACCGAAGCAACCTTGACTGAGCACATTCAGCAGACTCACTGCAATGTAGGAAATTCAAAATTGGATTCCCCTGTCATTCAGCCAACACAGTCTTTTATGGAAGTTTATTCATGCCCTTATTGCACAAACTCCCCCATTTTTGGCTCCATCCTGAAGCTTACAAAGCATATTAAAGAAAACCACAAGAACATTCCTCTGGCACACAATAAGAAGTCAAAAGCAGAGCAGAGTCCAGTTTCTTCTGATGTTGAAGTCTCATCCCCTAAAAGGCAGCGGCTTTCTGCTAGCGTAAACTCAGTGTCTAATGGTGAATACCCATGTAATCAGTGTGATCTAAAGTTCTCAAATTTTGAAAGTTTTCAAACCCATTTAAAGTTGCATTTGGAGTTGTTGTTGAGGAAACAGTCTTGCCCTCAGTGTAAAGAAGACTTTGATTCCCAGGAGTCTCTTCTGCAACATCTCACTGTACATTACATGACAACTTCAACTCATTATGTGTGTGAGAGCTGTGACAAACAGTTTTCTTCAGTGGATGATTTGCAGAAGCATTTGTTGGACATGCATACTTTTGTGTTGTATCACTGCACCCTTTGCCAAGAAGTTTTTGATTCCAAGGTATCTATCCAAGTGCATCTGGCAGTTAAGCACAGCAATGAAAAGAAGATGTATCGTTGCACAGCCTGTAACTGGGATTTTAGGAAGGAGGTGGATCTCCAGATCCATGTGAAGCATAGTCACTTGGGAAATCCATCCAAGTCTCACAAATGCATCTTCTGTGGTGAGACCTTTAGCACAGAGGTAGAACTGCAGTGCCACATCACAACCCACAGCAAAAAATACAACTGCAAGTTTTGTAGCAAAGCTTTTCATGCCATCATCTTGCTTGAAAAGCACTTGCGGGAAAAACATTGTGTTTTTGATGCGAGCGCTGAGAATGGTACAGCTAATGGCATGACCCCAACAAATAAGAAGACAGAAGGGGCAGATATCCAGAACATGTTGATGAAGAATCCAGATACTTCCAATAGTCATGAAGCCAGTGAGGATGATGTAGATGCTTCTGAGCCCATGTATGGCTGTGACATTTGTGGGGCTGCCTACACTATGGAGGTCCTCTTGCAGAACCATCGTTTGAGAGATCATAACATCAGGCCTGGGGAGGATGACTGTTCTAGGAAGAAAGCAGAATTTATCAAAGGTAGCCATAAGTGTAATATCTGCTCAAGGACCTTTTTCTCGGAAAATGGCCTGAGAGAGCACATGCAGACCCATCGAGGCCCAGCTAAGCACTACATGTGCCCCATCTGTGGGGAGCGTTTCCCATCACTCCTGACCCTGACGGAGCACAAAGTCACTCACAGCAAGAGTTTGGATACAGGGACATGTCGGATCTGCAAAATGCCGCTGCAGAGCGAGGAGGAATTTATTGAGCACTGCCAGATGCATCCAGATCTTAGAAACTCCCTCACCGGGTTTCGCTGTGTTGTCTGCATGCAGACAGTCACCTCCACCCTTGAGCTGAAAATTCATGGGACATTCCATATGCAGAAATTGGCAGGAAACTCTGCAACCTCGTCACCCAACGGCCAGGCCTTGCAAAAACTCTACAAGTGTGCGTTGTGCTTGAAGGAGTTCCGGAATAAACAGGACTTGGTAAAGTTGGATGTGAATGGCCTTCCCTATGGCCTGTGTGCTGGATGCATGACCAGGAGCACGAATGGACAGTCTTCGGGCTTGACTCCACAGGAGGTGAACGAGAGGCCATGTGGCAGTCTGAGGTGTCCAGAGTGCAGTGTCAAATTTGAAAGTGCTGAAGACCTAGAGAGCCACATTCAGGTAGACCACCGAGACCTGACACCTGAGACTAGTGGCCAAAGGAAAGGTACCCAGACGTCCCCTGTTCCCAGAGTAAGTACAGCTGAACTTGAAATGTTTGAGGCGTAAAATGTAGACCTTCAATGTGAGAACTGGTCTGTTTGTTTTTTTTTTAAACTGTCACACTGTTACTTTATCAAATTACTTGTGCTAGTAAAAAACCCAACAAAACAGGAGGAAAGATAGAGTGATGCACATAGAAAAATTAAAAGTTGTTCAGCCTCGCAGGGTCCTTGATTCCTAGTGGCAGCACATCAGATTTTTTACCATAGAACTGCCCTAGATTTAGCAACAAAAAGCTAAAACACTTGAACAGTGGAGATTGAGTTTATCCATGAGCTCCGATTCTACTGAACTGGCAGATCTGGAAAAGCTGGGGCAATTTAATGAGAAAAGGAGATGCTGAATACCCAAAACAACAACAAAAAAAATCTAATCTGTCATATATGAGAAAGGAGATTATTTTTTACTAGGGAAATAAAAATGAGCAGGAGGATACAGGAACTCCTGAGGAAAAATGTAGTGAATTCCACTCTACCCCCCAAATTCTCACGTAAAACAAATTACTATGCTAAAGAGCTTGTCCTTATGGATGTCTGTCAGAGCGAATGGTTTGAGGTTACTTGGATGTCTGTGTGCATACATGTGTGCATGCATGTACGTGTGTATGATTTTAAAAGAACCTGCTTCATGGCCCTTCGGTAAGTTTAGTTTTTTAGCAAATCTGGACACTGTTGTCTAATGCAGAGTACATATAAGTGTGCTGTCCTTGACTGTTCACAGATAGCCTGCTTTCCCATTTCTTCACTTACAAGTTATTTGGGAACATGCAGATCCAAGTAAGGTTCCAGAAGCCTACTCAGGAGATTAATATCATTTGCAGTTTATAGTCTTTTAAAATTATTTGTTGACGTTTTGGTTCAAGAATGGGCCAAGTCAGTCCTTCCTCTGTCAGGAACAGATGGAATGAGAAGTGGATTTTGGAAATCTTCTCAGGAGACCAACAGCAGACACATCTGAGTATTGATATCATCTGACATTTTTAATTAAACATGATGGGGTGAGATTTTCAAAAGTATCTAAGGAAATTAGGCACCCAACTCCTAATGAATAATTCCAGCCGTAGATGCCTGTTTATGTCAATCTGCTAATTAAAGCACCCATAAACACATCTTACTGAATTAAAAGAACCTGAAAATACCATTCAACTAGAACACCAGAGGCTCAGTAAGTAAAAGGAGACCCTAAGTATGTGCTGAGGATGTAGGCTGAGATGCCTCCAGCAGAGCTGGTGCAGGCTGTGTCCTGGCAGGACGTGTCAGCTCTGGCCGAGCTGGGCTGTGCAGGGACACACTGGCACTGCCTCAGTGCCCTGACCCAGGCTCCTGAGACAATCCCACAGAAAGTTTAATTTCGTTTATATTTTTTTTTCTCTGTTAGTAAAACAACTGGATATTTTCCCCTCTGGGTGTGGTGAATTTGTGACTAGGCCTCCAGGCACACACACCTAATTTTGCAGAAGAATAAGAAATGGAAATATCCCTCCTTTGGTGTGATACCTTCTGAGAGTTCAGCTGAGGTTCTTGCTAGGTCATTGTCCTTCCTTCTCCTCCTCAGGCCTTTATTTCCTTCTAAATTCTTTAAAAACACCTCTGTTATCTTAGGTAGGACTAATTCATATTGCTATGCCTGTAGCCTACAGTATTACCTTTTCCTTCCTATGAGCTAGCGGGACACGTTGCCATTTTCTGTCTTATTTCTTGCTTTAACTCTTTCTATTCATTGACAGCTTCCATACTTGTTCTCTCAGGGAAAGTTTTAAGCTCTTCAATAAGGTAAATGCTTTGGATTTCATCCCATGAGGAAAGTTCTGAGCTCCTTTGAAGAAGATAATGAAAAGTAGCATTTGTGACGATGGCAAATGGTGCCTTCAACCTGTGTCTATGGCCTGCACATATGCTAATATCAGAGACCTTTGTGGTATGCATCCCAGGAACAGATATATTGTTATTAGGAATAATTCATTATCTTAGCCTTCATTATAGGTACAAGACCTGAATTCTGATATCAGTTCACTTGAAAACTATTGGTGTTTCACTCAAGTTTCTTAAGGCAATGAGTGCCCTTTGTGTCTGCCTGGTACAGGGATTTTCAAAGAATTATACTGTCTTTTAAATGGTGATATATCTCTGTATTTCAAGAACAGCATTTACTTAACTTCATTGGCTTCATAGCAAAGCTAAGTAAGTTGAACATGATCTCTCTTGTCATCTTGTAAGGTGCTGTGCACAGGTAAGATACCACTTAACTGGAGCATTGTTTAGCATACAGTGCATGTAATCTGCACATGTCCAGAGAAGAGCTACTTCTCTCCACTTCTTGAGCACTTCTACATTTCTTTTTTCAAACACCTTATTGATTTTTCTTTCTTAAATGGAAAAACAGTTGAAGATTAGGATGAGGTACAGTCAGAATGAAAGTATAGGTAGATTAGATTTTAAGAAAGAAGAAAATAAATATTAGCCCTTGATGAACAAAGAATATTCAGGAAGAAAAAAAGAGAGCAGGAGAAACTGAACAATTTCTTTTTATTTAAGTTTATGTATATGTGCAAGTGGATATAGAACCACAAAGAAAGTATGACTATTTTGTTACATTTTGATTTGATGTTTTACTATTGAATTATTTGAGATTTCATTCTGAAAATCAGTTGGAGACAGCTAAATGAGTATTGAAAACCACTCAGAATTGCTTGGCAGTTTTGGAGTTTGGTTCTTTTTTATCCATAAGAATGAAAGAAAAGACATAACTCTTGAAAATCCTGCTGCATTCTGTCTTCCTCGTACATTTTAGAATGGCAAAGAAACGGGAAGAAATATCTGGGAATTGATCGCTTTTGTTACTGGATGCCTACCTAGGATCCAGTCATGTTGGTCAATAAGATAGATTCCCAGGCAGGCAAAGTTTTTGCCTTGTGCATATGGCAACAGCCACTTTGGAGGATTTGTTTTCAGGAGATTTTAATTGAAGTCAATAGTCTTCTGTAAGAAGCATCACTAGGAGGAATAAATAAAATACATCTTAGTAGTAAAAGATTGCTCTAACATCAATTTGTGTTTAATTCTTATAGTTTTACATGAGCTCTTCTGTTTGGATAGGACTAAAAAGTTTTTTTTTCAGATGAGCATCACCAGTAGAGGCACCATTCAGTATCTGACACATGTATAGTTCAAGATCGTTTTTCATTCTATTAAGATCTCATCAGAGGTAATGCTTTCCTGTTTTTCTGAACTTATTTCTATGCATGGCACCTTCAGTTTTGAATACATTTTATTAATTCCTTTTCACATCCTTTCTAGAGGAATATGCATATCTCGAGAAACATAACCAGTTGTTTAGTATTGAGATTTCTCGTTTCCCAGTACTGGATGCAGTCACATTTCAAGCAGTTCTTTCT
>NW_016690234.1:3669201-3691885 GCF_001604755.1 Lepidothrix coronata | reverse complement strand
TACAGATTTATCCTTATTTTGTACCACAGGTATCATGAACAGTGCTTGTTTAATGTTGACAATAACAAATGCTTAGACTTCAGTTAAGTTTTCATCTTGAATGGTGTTGCTATTTTTAGCCCACCTAGGTTATTTGGACTGAAGAGGCAAAGGAGGCAGTGTAGAAAGTTGGAAGAATGAACCCTATTGTGTTCCTTTACTCAGTTCCTTTTCTCCTGCACACTTTCTTGAACTCAATTCCTTCTCTTTGTTCTCCCCCACACCCCTTCTCTTCCCTTGTAAATCCACTTGAACGGAGGAATATTTTCTTTGTAGAACAGGAAACCATTTCCAGATTTAAAGGAGGATAGTCTGGAAAACCCAGGAGAACAATAGATACTTCAGAAAAGAAAACAGAACCCTCTGTTGTTATTACTACGATTTTGTGCCAAGACTAGAATTAAATATCTTGATTTAATAGGGGTTGAGCTCTCAGCTGAAGGCCTGCTCATTTGGTCTCTTCTGTCATCTAGATGCCATCACCACACTCCTCAGTCTGGGCATCTTTTTGTCACGGCTTGTGAAGATAAAACTTTAGGAAAGGATAACTGATACATTGATAATGTTCACAAAGCGGAAAAATGGTAGTAGAAGACCATATTTGGTACCACAACTAATACAGCCTTGTATTTAAACTAATGCTTCCCATTTACTGATAAAAGTATGTTTTGTGACATTCTTTTAAAGACAGTTATTAATGAGCCAAAAAATCAGCTCTTCCTCCTCTTGCGTGTACATTTGGGTGCTAATCTGGCTGTAGTTATTTTGAGACCTGTATGAGGCTGTTTATTAACCTCACTCCATATCAAGTGGGCTGCCCTGTCACCAGAGGCTTCACCTTGGTTGAGATGCTCTTTTACATACATGGGTCTCAGTTGAGGCTGAAGGTAACATACTCAGAGGAAGCCTGAAATCTGCCATCTTCTTTGAGGGGTGGTCATGCCAAGCAGGGTGTTTTATAAGTTTGTGAAATGCTGTGGAGGAGTTTGCACTGTTTATCCACATGTCTGTGGATAAACAAAGACATGCTGTCTCCAGATCTGTTAGTAAGTAGCTTTCAGAAGCACCGAATCAATTAAAAAAATGATTCATTTGTCTGTGTTTAATATAACTTTAAAGGTTTGAAATAGTCAGGCTGAAATATTGTCCTCTTTAGCTAGTTACTTAGGGAACCCTCATAAGGAGATAAGCGTTGGACAAGGCACAAAACTTAGCTTTGAAGTTTTAAAAAAGAGGAAGGTTTCAAGTTTTAAATGTGACCACATGAATCAGTCACTGCCCAATCCCATTTTTCTCTTCCAAGGGTTTTTGTGTTTTGTTTTTAATGTTAGGAGCCCTCAGCATGTGTATGCCAGTGTGTTTGAGAGGTCATGTGTACGTATGTGTGCTGTGCTTGTCTGCCAGAATAGATTCCCCAGAAAGAGTGCTGCAGAAATCCAGCTGCTTTTCCATTAACAGCCTTGATTTCCGAATGGACTCCAGGAGGATACTTTCTTGAGCTGCCTAGGGATAACTAGCCAATCCAAACTATTTCCTTTTATGTGGTTGGCTGTGTCAGCTTTTGGCCAATGGAGTATAGCCTTCTGCCTATTATCATGTTAATCACCCATTGTTATTTTAGCCTAGAAAGCCCTGCCTATGTGCAAACACACACTGCATACAGAATTCATGGAATACACATAACATCCATAGACTGGTGCATTTGTTATTATGGTATTACAGCATGTTCATTAACCTCCAGCAGGCTAACTTGTTGCCATTGATGACACGGGAAGTAGTTAAGAAGCTCTTGGCAGCACCTAATTTGTTCTCTCCTCAGCAGGTTCTCGAGGAAATTGGATCCCATGCGCAGAGGGGGTGACAGCAACTCCTCTGTCTAACTCAAAACTTCTGACTTATTACTGCTGTCCTAAAAATGGGATTCTATACGTGGGTGTGGGGTGGAGGCTGTATGAAAAAGTCATGTGCATCTAAAAGTACACCAAAAATACCCACAAAATGTTTTCCTTCAAAAAAGTTCAGAGGGTGTTGCTTACTGAGTTGGGTTTCTCGGTGCTGTTGGCTTGGGGTTCTCATCCATGGCTCAGCTGACTGAGCTTGTGGCCAGTGTGCTGAGATGTCACGTGTGTTCTGCTGCCATCAGCTCGAGCCATAAGGTTATGAACTGCCTATAAGGTTATGAACTGCAGGCTCCTGCTCCTGCCTAGTGGCAAGTGTTGCAGTAGGAATTATTCTCCAGAAAGGAGGAGGCACAAAAGGACCAATTTTTCTAAACTACACATCATAAGATGTCTATTTAGATAGCATATTCCCATGCAGTAAATGAGCTGTACATTAGACCAAAGCACCGTACTCCTGCTTTGGGAAATAAGAGTTTTTGCAAGTGTACAAAAGCTTAGCCTTCATGGGTTTTGTGGGTTTGTTTTTTTTTTTTTTTTCTGACTTGGATGTCTAACTTGTCAACATGCATTTTAATTTCTGCAAATGGTTTCATGGATTTTTTACTGTCATGTTGCAGAAGTACACGTACCACTGTCAATCTGAGTGCAAACCCCATTTTCCCTGTTTGAATAAATGGTTCATGTAATTGCTTCTTCACACTGTCTCCTGACTTCTGCAGCTAGGCCTCCCTGGTATGACTTCAAGATGGAGAAAATATAAACAGATTGTGCTAGGAAACACTTCTTTTGTGGTAATGCAGTTTTTCCAGGATTTCTGATGGGAGACCAATAAAAAATGCATTTTTTTTTGTTCACTTCCCCATGTAACTGTAGGTGCTTTACCTACTGTGTTTTGAGTTTAATGAAAGGTGGAATTTTTTGAGAAAGTTGATCTTATTCTGAAAACAGTTATTTTTCTGTCTTTTATTTCGCTCTGTGGGAATTTTACTGCAATGGGTTAAATGACAGAAGCAATCTCATTATGGCTCAAGTACTCAGTCAGATTTTCAAGTACTGTAATTTGAAATTTTTTAAGTTGAAATTAAATTTTTTCCTAAAGCAGGTTGTTAATTAGAGATTGTGTTTATGGTCCCAGAAAAGCCTGACCTGGGGATATATAAGCAAAACAGACCTCAGTGGAGGAAATTTGAAGCATGTAACATGCTGTATTCATGATCACACTTGCCTTATGCTACAGTGCAGTTTTCTCTAATCTCTTTTTGGTTATTAAACAGAAAAAGACCTATCAATGCATCAAGTGCCAGATGACCTTTGAGAATGAGAGAGAGATACAAATCCATGTCGCTAACCATATGATTGGTAAGACATTCTTTACACTAGGCCACTCATTGGCTGCTTATTTTTTGCTACTCTTTGAAATTCACTATTCGAATAACTTGTTAATATTCATGCTGTAATTTATTTTTTTATTTTTCAAGGAAAATGATTTTGATGTAATGATTCTTCACTTCAAAGCTTTTTAAATATGTGGTTGTAAAAGTGTTACTGCTGAGTTTTTTTTCCTTATCCTTTTGAGTCCTCATGTAGCATTTTCATTTATATTAAAATCAAACTTTTGACAGTATCTTCCATTTGATAGCATAAATTTCTCTCTATCTGTGTAAAAAGTACTTGCCAGTTGTCAACCACTTAGGAGCAATTATGTTTCAATTTTGTATGTCATGACATTGAATAGATGTAACTGCTAGCATTTTCCCAGCTAAGTGTGGTGAATTCCTGCAGAACATTGTCAAAACAAAACATTTAGAGAGTTATTTCAGTGGGGTTTTTTTCTTTTTCCAACAATTCTGGACTTCAGGAAGTTCAACTTTTCAGACATACAAGTGTTTTAAAATTCAGTGCTTTCTGCCTTCTACTACAGTCCTGTTGCAGGTAAAAGCGTTATTGTGATCTGATGGGTTGTATTTCTGCTGCAGCTGTATGATTGCTTTTCTGATGAACAGAAAGAAAGGTTTTTTCCTGTCTGTACAGATGTTATAAATATATTTGTTGGCTCAAGAGGTCAGTTTATTTTGATGCATAGACCACAAGGAGTTATTTACACATGCCTCTGTAGGCATATGTTGGGTGAGACTCTTCAGGTGCTCTCTGTGTGTCTCATACCTTCATGTGCAGAATTTATCTCCCATAAGCCTAATGGCTTTCCTTCAGCAATTTTACATTTAGGAAATTATTCTCCCATCAATTCAAGTTGTAACTCCTATTAGCTTTGAAATGGATTATGCATAAATAACAGAAAGAGAGAGAAATGTGGACTGACAGTCTTCAAACCCTAACCCCCAAATGAAAAGTATGCATGTCAGTCACAATAATTTTCATCCAAGACCCAGGCAGGAGTTTTAAGTTAATGTCAAGCAGGTTAAGATGAAGATATCTAAAAATGTTTGCTTTTGTAGCAGGTGCTAATGTAATCTCTTGTTTGCAAGCTTGAAGAGTGAGTTCCTTATTAATTGGACCGTAGTGATTTCATGTAGCTCCCCCCTAGATTTTTTTTTAAGAAAGAAGTCCTTAGGCAAGCTTAGCACTTGTTTCAACTTAATTTGTGATCCAGTACCTAACAAATGATTTTTAAATACAAAGGTCTTGAAACGCTGAGTTAAGGTTCTACTTGATTCAAGAGGGGAATAATTTTTCCTTTTGGAAAGATATAATTTTTTCATTTTCCACTAACTGATGCGTGTAGTTTATATATGTAGGTCCTCAAATGAGTGCTGTCTGGAATCATACAGAATGATCTACATGACCTTACAAGGTTCACTGTTAGTACTATTGGAAAACAACAGGAGTAGAAGGCTGAGAAAAATGTGGTGCTGCTGTTCATGAAAACTGTTTCAAGGAACATTGTTTCCTTGAAGCTGTACATAAGTTATTATACATATTTGGAAGAACTCTATAAAAATACAAAGGTGCATATGGGCCCGGTTCTCTACACCTAGGACATTGTAAATACCAGGACGTGGTAAGAAAATGTGTGATTATTCCTTTTGGTGTCATGTCTTCATGTTACTTTGCTGAGGTACAGTCTGAGAATGTTCATTAAGTTCAGGTTGTCACTTCTTTTAATAGTGCAGTTTAGGAAAGAGAGCAGTATAGAAACCTGAAATAGCCAAGATTCCTCCCACTCTGGGCATCTTGGTTTACAAGGCACTTGGGCCCCCTCTCCTTCAGGACATGCAAGTGCTTCTGAAAAGGTGTTGCCAGTGAATTTGCTCACTTGTATTTGTTGGTATTTGTTCTTTACTGGGGAATACTGAAGGGAAAAGAAGAGGGTAAATGTCACCATTTCTCCAGTAATAAATGCTGTGCAGATTTTTGGTGTTAGTTTGCGTAGTTCTGAGTCAGTAATAGTAAGGAGAGTGTTGGACTGCCTCTTGGGCTTGCTCCTGTGCCATTTGATCACAGTCCGAGAGCCTTGTTCCCTCGTTCAGGCCTCAGGAGAGACATCCCTCCTTTTACTGCTCAGGCTGGTTTCTCACTTATAAGGGGTGCAAGAGTTTCCCTTCTCTGTGTTAGATCAAGTCTAGCCAGATGGGCAATGAGAAACAGAAGCCAGTGGAGCTGTTTCTGCAGCCCAGGTCTGTTTCACAGGGATTTTAGTCATCGTCAATATAAGATCTACAGAGGAGGATTTGTTAGTGCTGGGTGGACACTGAGGTCGCAGGGTGAACATGCAGGGGTTTGGGGGACAGGTGGAGCTTGCTCTCAGGCTGTGTGTCCTCAGGAGCTTAGGGCTGGCCTTATCTCAATGAACTTGTATCTGTCTGAAGTTAAGGTGTCTGGTTTAATATAGTCATTGAGATGCTGTCTGGGGAAAATGAATGATTGATACCAATCTAAGATAAGAGTTTGACTAGGATAAGCATTTCCAGGGAGAGATTTTTATCTCTCTTTTGAATTTGAGGTGAGCCAAGACAATGAAGTTAGCCTTGACATGTAATTTTTAGGTAAAAAAAATCCCTTGGCTTTGATAATCCAAGTCCTCTCAGCAGCACTTTCTTCTCATACTTTGAGAAACACAAAATCAATAGTTGAGATATCCTAAGCACTTGCTTACAGTTTTATTCTGCTCAAGTGACTGTCAACAAAGGAATCCCTGCTCTGTAGCAGCTATACCTGTTAAGTATGAGTGTCCATAATATGATTAAAGAATTCAATTATTTCTGACATCACAGTCTTAAAAACTGCTTCCAGTTGAGTTGGCTGTGCTTCTCTCTTCAACCTCTCAGCTCCTCAGCCTGGAGTCAGAGGCCCTGTTCATAATTCATGGAGATAGGGGGGTTTATTTTTTTCAAAGCATATGCAGGGAATTTCCAGTGCTACTCCCACACACCGCTTTGAAAAATTACCCTTCTGCACTCTAGCCCTTCATATCCTGTGCACTAACACAGAGGCACATTGGGTCCTGCATGGGGTCCCCAGGGAAGGAGCAGGCTGGATACATCCCCAGAGAAGGGAAACGGGAGATGTTTGTTTCACTGGGGCCAGTAGAAGGGCTCTGTGCAGCAGAACAGACCTCCTCAGCTGGGGTTAGCCAGGAAGGAATCTGTTTAGGAAGCTTTTCAGCTGGTGGAAGGGGGGCTGTTCTGGTTGGAATTTTTAGAGAGCAGTGGTCTTTGAAACATTGCACCGATTGGGGCTCCTTTGAAACATTTCCATGCCCACAGAAAGGGGATCCCCCTTTGAAACATTTACAGGCATTGGGGAGTCCACCTGGGACTATATCAAAAACTTTCAGTAGTTCTTGCAGCCTCTGTACTTGCTTACCTCCTGTTGCGCTGACCTGGCAATGTTTAAAGCTTCTCCCCCTCATCTCCCCACCTACCACTGCCTCTGATGTGCCGTCTCTATTAGATGCAGGGGAGGATGGGCGTTCGCGGCCGTGGGCTCTACGGGGGGCACTGAGCAGCCATGGCAGCAGCCAGAAGTGTGGAAATCTGTCAGTGCAGCCTCTCCCCAGTGGCTGGGGGAGCCATGGAACTTCAGCCTCCATCACGGGGTCACCGCTGAGTCCCCATGGCAAATGAGCAGTGGCTGCTCCCATCGTGCACTGCCAAGGGAAACCCGCTCAGAGCCCTGCACAGGGACATAAGGATTACGCCCAGGGTTTTCCTGTTGGGTTTTTACAGCTATGCTATTCCCACAGCCAGGCTGAGTGCCCTAATTAATATTTTTCAGGGTGCACAAAATTCCACAGACTTGTTCTCCAAGTGGGTCAGTTCACCCAGGATCAGGGGGAAGCACATTTGGATCCCTGCTGGAGCTGTTTGGATAAGGAAGTGGCCATAGCAGTACTTCTCTTTATCTCTATTAGATGGGGGATGTTTTCCATTCAAAGAAGATGAGCAACTGTCCCAACCCTTCATTCTCCCATTCTTTCCTGGTAAACACGCACAGGAAACTCAACTGGGGCTCAGTTAGTGCTGGAACAGGGAAAATGATGATTCCTGGTTTGTGCTCTAACACTGGGATTGCTCTAACATTCTTTCTGGCTCCGAAGGAGTGCAAACGTTAATAGGGTCGTGGGGGGGCTGTCTGAGTCCTCGGAGCTCAGCAGAGCTCTGCCCTGGTGCTGCTCCTGTCCTTACCTGTGCAATTGCCAGTGCTCCCAGTCCAGATTCACGTGTGAGCATTGGTGAGCAGCGAGGGAGGGAGGGGTCAGGCTGGATGTGCTGCAGTGTGTGCGATGTGAAGCATGAGGCCCTGTCTGTGCTTTGAGAGCCACTGGGGACGAAAGGGAGTGCTGAAGGGAAAGCTTCCAGAAGTCGCAGTGAGGTTGTTCCATGGCCTGGTTCTCGAACTGCAGCCTGGACAAATACCCCCCTGCTTGATGGGATGGGGGCAAGCAAGTTAAGCACTGTGTTTGGAGGAACGGGGAGAGTTTTCGGAGTACTGCCCTAAGCCATGGCATATCATACATTGTATGTAGCGCAGGACTCCCAAGGATCTTAATTACCTTTCCTGCCCTTGGAGATCATGTTTCAAGTTCTGGAAACACTCTGCCAGACTTAAACACAAAGAGGAGGGGAAACATCCATCCACAGTTACATTTCTTTCAAATGCATACCAGTGTTCTAAACAAAAAAATGACCACCTATAGGTTTGTTATTTTGTTAACATTTTAAAATAACGTAATATTTAAAAATAATGAATTCAGTTGGGTGCTCATAAGAGGCCAAACTGAATTAATAACTATAGAAATTATTTTCTAAAAAGCAGCAATTTAGAAGGTTGATTTTATGTTTGGAAGAATTAGCAGTTGATACCAAACTCAGTCACTAAGATGAAACCAGCACAGGGGTGAAGGGGTTGAGATAGTATTCAAAATCAAGCATAAATTCATATATTCCCAGTTATGTTTTCCTCTTCTGTTTAAAAATTGAAGCAAACAATTTTTTCTTTTGATTTATGTTTCATAGTTTTCAAAAATTCCAGTCTTAACAAAATTGCTAATTTATATATTATACGAATAAAAATTCAGACTCATTTTGGATGGTCTTGAATCTCCCCCTGTCACAGTAGATTCTGAGTGCGTGACTGTGTGACAAGGATGTAGGTAAGCATCATTTTTGCAGAAATGACTTTTATACATGTAAAGAGACTAGCCCTGGGTATCTCTGATGAGGATGGGAAGCACTTCTGATACTCAGGCCTGATCTGGTGAAGCACTTTGTTCCTCTTTCTCATTGAGTTGAGGACAGTTAACACTTTTCAGAATCTCTCTTATAATAAAACGTGTTTTATTTTATGTGAAATAAATGTTGTCAATATTGGAAGAAGGGCATCTTTAATTCTTGTGAAATTCCTATTCTTTTCCTGCACGTTTTGTTTCACACAATACTTGAATTCCAACTGATTTAAAGTTTAAGGGTGCTATTTGTGTTCTAGAAATGACTGTATGTGGCACTTAGTGGTGCAGTCTAGTTGACAAGGTGATCAGTCAAAGGTTGGACTCAATGATCTCGGAGGTCTTTTCTGATCTGAATGGTTCTGTGATTCTGTTTGGTAACATACTGTCGTGACTTTGTGTCCCGAGACAAAACTGTTCAGTTCTTGAGGGGAACTCTTCAGGTCTAAGCACTGCTGTTAAAGCGTGTACATCATAGCAATGATGATGACATTGTAAAGCACTTTCTTGGTAATAGCTTTCAGGCATTAAGGCAAATAAAAATGTGCCAGATTGTTTTTGAAGCATTACTTGCAAATTATCAACAGGAACATATTTCTGAACTCAACAGCTGAATGTGTGAATTAATTACGGACACATTAGAAACTCAGAAATGTTTTTTTAACTTCGATGTTTGTAAAGCATATTCCAAATAATTGCTCTTTTAGTGCAGAAATGAAGGTACAGCCTTCATATATTTACTCAGAGCTTGCTTCAGTATCCAGTTCTACGTGGACTTGCTTTAATAAAGAATGTGTACTAGACTTTCATTTTACAGTGTCTGCCTATTGTCAAAGACTAATTTTGTTTTTTAAAAAGCAAAGTGTACTTACCTTAAGAGATGAAGAACATACATGATGTCTCCACATGCCCATGAGAGCCTTAATCCCAGGGAGTGAAAGTGCTGTGGGATGGCTGGAGCCCTGTTGGTGCTGCTGCAGGAGACTTTGCCCAGGTGGAGGTCGCTGCTGGCTCGGGCTCTTGGGCAGAGGGATCTGCTCGTGTCAATAAGGTCCTCCTGGTGTTTTGTCCAACTCTAAGCCCTGGTTTGGTATTTTTGTGTTCATTACTTTTAGCATTAACCACTTGTGCAACTAATTAAATGTTGTAATTAGTATAATGTATTTAAGGCTAGAAGTGTTTCGTTTTACAAGTCACACTTTTTACCAGTGTAATTGTCCTGAAAGCCAAGTTGCCATTGCTAACAGACAGAAGCAACTCCCTTTAGTATAAAACAACATTGGCCCTTAATATAAGCTATTACTTAATTGGTTTCTTACTCTGAAACTGGTTTCAAAACATTACATTTTTACTGTTCCTTCCTTTCTAAGGCTGGAAAATTACTTATCCAAAATCTTAATAATTTTATCCAGTTGTACTGTGCATATGTGGCCTCCTGCAATTGTTATCTATGCATATTTGTTCACACGAATTACTCCATTTCATGAGAATTTATTTATTTTTGCTTGTTTATCTATCAGGAAAGAAATAACATCCCCCCTCAATGTATTCATTCACATATTCCTTTTGCATTTTTCATTTCATTTACAACCTGGTAATAGTAGTTCAGTTTTCACTGACATTTTTATAGCTGCTATGACAACATTCCTGTTTTGCATGATACATACATAATCGGCTGTGATCACAGTTTTACATTGCTTTCATTCTTTCTTAACCGTGTTAAGATTCCTTACAGCCGCCAAACTCAATTTTCATATGCAGCGATGATTACACCTGTTTAAACATTTTCCTGCTAGTTTCATATTTATTCATAAAGGGAGCAGTTGATAAAACACCTTTTCTGCAATCAGTCTGAGTTCTAAGTGTGATACTTCTTCAAAGTTATCTTTAGCAAGCACCTCAATCTAACCCCACTCTTTCAACATCAGTGTAGCAAAAAAATGCTATTTTTCAGTAAACTTAGCCCTGTGTAGAAGTAATTTTTCTGAATATGTAACTTGGTCTTCATTTTATTAATGAACCTTGAAAACTGTTGTATATTTGTGTATAAAAGTCTGCAGAGATGCTTTCTGCCTTATTCTCAGATATTTGATATGTGTGGGGCCTTATATTTCTAAGTTTACAAACAAATTTCTTAGCCAATCTTTGCTAATCTTGAATATTGAAAAGAAAGCAGGTCCTCACCATATGGGGCTTGGGTTTTCCCTGCAGATGGCAAAATGACTCTGCTTTCTGGTGGAGAGGTCAGCACCCCTCTGTGTCCTACTTTTAAGGAAAAATCGCCAGAATATATCTTGGGAGTGGAGGGGGGAAAACACCCACTACCATTTCTAGGTGTAGTCTTCAGACTTCATATAAGTAACGTTTTCAGAACATTGTCCTTCTCCTCATGTGGGACTAATGTCTGTATCAGTTATGTCCATAAAATCTAGGTGTTGATGGTTTCTTTACAGGATATTAACAGATAACAGTTTTATCTGGATAAAGTAGCTTTTATGCCCATTTCTTCTTTATTTGCCAAATGAATGTTTGGAAACATCAGGTACCAGTACTACCTTTCTTGACTGACAGAAAGCTTTGTGTGTTTTTTTTGAAAGACAGATGATACATGAGAAGTGAATAAGGAACAAAGGAATGAATGTTTAGTGAAGCTGGAAAAACCTGTACTGGGTTAGCTAGCAATTAGCTTAGGCAGAGTTATGAAATACTCTTTTTACCTCTTTGGGGAAACCTAGACAAGGTTCCAGACTGTTTCCAGCCATAGGAAAATGAGAAAAGAATGTATATAATATCAGTAATCTGTAGCTAAATTCCTTTTCTACTGATAAAACTCTGGATTTCATTCTTTCTGAATATCTGGTTCAATACTCAGCACTTTTCAGCACTGGACCTAAAATGTTTATTTCTCTTCTTTTGATTATGGAACAACCCTCTGATTTTGAATCAGTAAGGGTACTGGTGTGCATATGCTGTACCCTGGGTCTAGTTATCAGAGAAAAGGGGTTTATTCGTATGTTAAAGGTCCAGATTTGTACCTCCTGTTACTTGGTTGACTTCAAAGTGAGACAGTTGGCCCATTGCCTTTAATTATAGTTCAAACTCAACAGCATCCTTAACCTTGGGGAAGATTTAATCTGGTCTCCTAGAACAAGAGGTTACCAACTGACATGACCCTTAAAAATTACTTCTGTTTTGTCATAGCTGACAAGTAAGTCAAATCAAATACAAGCCTCCCTGGATGCTCTGTCTGTTTGGGGTACTGGCACCTTTTTTTTTTTTTCTTTTGTGGAGGAAAACTTTTCTATCCTGAGGTTCCTTACAGTGATCCCCATGAAGGAAGCCCTTGTAAACTATAAGGCTTTTACCTTTTTTTTTCTGTGTTTCCAGGCTTCTGGCACACATAAAGCCTTTGCACAATTGGTCTCTGTACTTTGTGCCAGATGTGCTGCTTCTTTGTATAGCAAGGTTTTGTCACAGACTTCTTTTTGTTCAATTTATTAGTAATTTTGACAGCTTTGGGCCTTTTCAAAAATCAGAAGGGTTTTAATTGAATATTTTGACTTGGCAGAATCACTGTGTGGGATTTTAAAAATTACATTTCTTTAGTTAAAAAATTAAAAAATTAAATTCTTGTGACAGCCAATAACTACCATGTGATTACATAGTAAACTTGAGGAAGAAGACTTCAGGCTGTCCCTGTCAGATTTCCCTGCAGTGATGTCAAAAGAACTAGCAGATCATGATTTTATAAATGAAAAAATTTTGTCCTGCCACAACTGAAAAACTCAAAGAAATCATGGGTATGAATAACACGGTCTTCAGAAGACGGAGCTCCACAGCAAGCCAAAACACCTCACTGTAATTCCATAGTCATCTTTTTCACCTATTTCACAGAATCATTTGGAAAAGACCTCCAAGATCGTCGAGTCCAGCCTTTGACTGAACACCATCTTGTCAACTAGACTGGAGCACTGAGTGCAACATCCAGTTGTTTCTTGAACACTTCCAGATATGGTGATTCCACCACCTCCCTGGGCAGCCCCTTCCAATGCCTGACAACCCTTTCAGTGAAAAACTTCTTCCTGATGTCCAGCCTAAACTTCCCCTGGCACAGCTTAAGGCCAGTTCCTCTTTTCGTTTGTTGCCTGGGAAAAGAAGCTGACCCTCACCTGGCTACAACCTCCTTCAGGATTGTAGAGAGTGATAAGGTCTCCTCTGAGCCTCCTTTTCTCCAGGCTGAACACCCTCAGCTCCCTCAGCCGCTCTTGATAGGATTTACTCTCTAGATCCTTTAGCAGCTCCGTTCCCTTCTCTGGACTTGCTCCAGCACCTCGATGCCTTTTTTGTCGTGAGTGGCCCAGAACTGGGTGCACAACTCGAGTTGTGGCCTCACCAGTGCCCAGTACAGGGGGACAATCTCTGCTTTGTATTTTGTGTTTTGTCCTGCTGGCACAAATCCAGGGACAGATGGGGTGAATGAAGTGCTGACCCTTTGGGGAGGAGCTGAGCCTTTTTGCTTCCTGTAGAATTAGGCCAAAGCCAGTTTGGTCCAGTGTTTCCTTCTTTTGCACCTCCTGAATTGATAGAGAAGACTACAAAAAATGGTACCAGGTAGGAAGTGCATAGCACACTGTTGACATGTTTACATCCCACTTTAGTCATTCATAGCCTACTTGGGATTTAATCCTACCTTCAGCTGTACATCATTCATCATCTGGTGGCCAGTCAAGGGCCTTAAAAATGACCGAGTCTTTTGAACATTGTATGTGTAACTGTGAAGTGTTTAGATCTTATGATGACTTTATCCTGTTCTATATTCACTGGGAAGCTTTTTAGCACGATTCAGGCTAGGCAGATCCATAGGTTTTAGGTTTTGCTCCAAATAGAGTTTGGGTGTTTTAAAGGATCAACATCAACTAGCACCGCTGGCGTGTCCTCTGCTGTTATGTTTTGCAAGCATCAGATATCACGTATTATCGGGGTATGGAGAAATATTTCTTAAACCCCATGACTGTGAGTTATATCCTGGAATAAATATTGGCAACAAAAGTTAAATGATGAAACCTCATGCAATGAACAGTAACTGATTCAAGCTGGGCCGGATATAGATAGCTAAAGTCGAAGGGAAAGAAGTATTCCAGTGACATTTTCTCCTTGTTTACTTTCTAGTTAAGAAATTCTCTTTTTATCCTCCTTTTTCTAATAAAAAAAAAAAAGAAGAAAAAAAAAAGGATAGATCAGCTTTCAATTCAGTGTTTAAAAAAAAGAAAAGTGGATTTGGGGTGAAAAAAGGAAAGCAAAGCAACTTTTCTTTCACCTGTAAAATCTTTTAAAACTGGTAGTAGCTATGTCTTCACTTAAAGAACATCAATGGAAAGAATTTCCTTTGAAGACTAATTTCATGGTACCCAAAAATGAAATCAACAATGTTTTTATTAAACCTGAATGATGAACTTTCAAGGAATGAGGAATTTAAATAATGAGATTTATTTACTTACTTTGCTTTAAATTCTATTTGAAAATCTAGATGGACAATTTTACTACAGAAATCCAACACTACAAAAATACTTGAGGTATTGGAAAAGTTAAATATGTTATTAAAGCATTATTCAAAGGAAAGATAGGTTCTTTTAATGTTTTCCTTGAAACTTTTATGGATTTTTTTTCCTTGTAAGCATGTAAGCAGTGTTAATATCCACTGTCAAGGCATCTGATGTCCAGGTACCATCATACCATTTGATTGTGGGAGATTTCTGTCCATAAGTCATCAACTTTGGGTGTCCAAGAGTCCATGTAGAGTTGATGTGGGGAAAACTTTGTATTTTTTGATCAGCCTGTTTTGATAGGGAAATGTGCAGTTGCTTGTAAATGCTCCACTTCCAAGCAGTGAAAGATGGTGAAGGTTAGCAGTTCTGGAGCTCAGCACAGACATTGCCTGGAAACTTTAACTACTGAGTGGTTTGTGTTTTTTGCACTACTAGTGCATGCAATCTAAACATCAGTCTGCAATTTTAAAGAAGAGACATTTGTCATGCAGGCTATGAGGCCTGATTTCAGCTAACACAAAGGTGTGGCTCTGTTACCTCTAGAACTATGACTCGATACTCCTTTATTATTATCAGTTGATTGAGGTTTGATTTTTCCTTCCAGTGGAAATACTATTAGACCAGAAACGTACAATGTGTTATTATATATATCTTGTATCTTTGTTCTTGTTTTAACATGACTTACTAGGAAAAGAACTCTAGAGACCCAAAATATGTATTTTAGTCAAAGAGTCTAGTCAAAGGCCTAGTCAAAGAGCTCTCCCATTTTTGTAAGGCTTAAACTGGGGAAGTGGCTGCCATTTGCAAGCTAGCAATACAGTAAAAGCACATCATTGTACAAAACATTTTATTTGGACAGCTGTATAAAAATGGCAACACACTGTGAAATCCATTAACAGCAAAACATGTTAAATTCAGCAAAATGCATCTCATGTGGAACACTGAATAAGAAATTATAGTCTGAGTTTTACTAGCTGGTTATCAGAGTCTGTCTTGAATGAAGAAAATTGAATTTTTTTTCCTGTGTCTGCCTGTAATAGTGAATGCTGTACAGCGGGTTTTGAAACTGGCGTGCACCTGTAAATTCTTGCTTCACAGACTCTTCTACAAGGTTTTCACAAATCTAAACATCCATAAGGAGCCTAATGGGGTGGTTTTCACTCAGGCAAGTAGCTCTTACTGGCCTGTTGGGTCCCACTCACACTCATTCACATTACTGGGTTCAGAAACATTTGTAGGGGTAAGTTTTAGGGAACATAGGAGTAAGAGCTCAAACTGAGAAGAAATGGATCCTCCCCTGCCTTGTCCCTCTGCTGTGCCAGCAAGGACTGCAGTCTTGCCAGCCAAGAGCAGGGACTTTGACTCATGTGGGATTTCCATGGGTGGATTTTGCTGTGCTGCATGTTGTAAGACTTTTCACGGTTAATCAATAGCATTTAAAAATTCAAAACCCCTCTTCAAAGTGTTTTGCATTTCCATTGTTTGCACTGTTTAACTATGAGATGTTGCTCATCAAGATAGGATGCCATTAAGTATTCTGGTAGAGAAAGAAAAAATGAGTTTACTCTTGCCTGGTAGAAAATGAAACAGCCATGTTAACTTTAGCTCTAATCATGAGATTAAAAGTCTAATGGGGAATAATATAATTTTCACTCTTCAAAGCCAGCATCAGTGACCTTTGGAGAGTTTTAACAGCCTAATGATTTCTAGAAGAAGCAAAACCCAGTCTTTTCCTTGACAAGGAAATGAAAAGTGGATGGAAAAAGGCAAGCGCAAGTAATCGTACGCTGGAGCAGGCTAAATGACTTTTAGTCATATTCAGTACAACTTGTGAGAGATTGTTTCCAGGCTTTATTGTCCAAGCCACTGGCTGCTCTGAAGGGAGAGAAATAAATGCAAGGCAGAGCCATGGGGCTGGGGGACAGTGTGGGGACAGCCCTGCTCCTCCACCCAGCTGGCCCATGGCAGTGGCCGCTCTGACCAGCGGGGCTGAGTGTGCACACTGCTTATCCTGAGCAGGTTTGCTGTCGTGTGGGGCTTGTTTCCTGTGTAAGAGCACTGGAATTTCTTGTTTCAGTTCCTGTTTGCCGTGTTTGTGAGCTCAGGCTGTTGCTCTTTTGCCAAGCTGGCAGCACACAGGGGGGGACTTCCTGCGCAGGGGATGTAAAAGCGATTCTCTGATTCTTCCTCTGCAGCCATTGGGAGATAAAAGCCAGGACATCAGGGACTGCAAAGAGGGAGCCAAATTATATTTATAATATTAAAGTGAGTGCATTTGTGGTTTTGCCATTCTCTAGGGTTTTTCATAAGTAGAAAAACATGAATTAGCATTTTCCATTTCCATATATTGACTGGAAAAATAGCCTGCTCTCAATTAAGACCTATAGCTTTTGGGATGTATGCAACAATTTTATAAAATATTTACAGCAAAATTTGCATTTTACATAGTATTACAGTTTTTCTTGTGTTTAGTAGAAAGAACTTAGGCCTAAGAAAGGAAATGCATCCAGCGTACCAAAAGGGAACTATATCTAAAATTAGATTGTTAGTATTCACAACAAGGAATGTCCAGTGCTGACTGTTACCTCCAGTAATTATCGAAGGTCACTTTTCCCCCCAGCTATTTGTTACAGCTGCTGTAAGGACCGTGCTCCCTGTGCAGAGCTATCGCTATCCCTTTAAAACTGCCTTTGGAAGCGATTGGAGCTTTGCGCTAGACAGATAAGTAGAACATTTTTTACCAAATGTAAATGCGCACTGTAAAGAACACAGCTATTTCCTGGATAATTTGCAGTTGTATATTTTATGTTAATTTCACCGAAAATATTGCACCCCTGCCAGGTTTAGTAGAGGCTCACTGTGATATGAATAATTTCTAGCGAATCTTTTTTTTTTTTTTTTCTTCATTTAAGATTTGGCACCTTTTTAAGATTTTAATAATAGCAACAAGGAGGAAGATTTAGAACAAGTGAAACATTAGAGCCAAAGAAATTCACATTGAGAGCTAATGTAAAATAGCAAGAATAATTACATGGAAAACAGTTTCCACAGATGTTTTTCCTTGTAATGTAATAACTATTTACTAAACTGTTTATTTTAGGCCCTTGGTTTACAATAAAATATTTATACATGCTCTGCTGTAATAAAAAAATATTGACAAAATACTATAGAGATTTTTAAAAGACAATTAGTATTTCCCTGTCTGGAAAGTGAACACGAGAAACAGTGCCAGCCCTTGCCATGCTCGTGGAGAGGAGGTCTGGGGTTAGCAACAACATCCCTTTTGGGTTTGTCTGTGTTCAGCTCAGCTAACAGGGAGGCACTGGACTTGTGGCAATCCAGAGGGTAACTTACTGAAGAACATGAGAGCTAACACTCTAAAGACTGTGGAAACATGCTTTTCCACTTCATTGCATAAGAAAAACTTTATTCCATACCTTAGTTTTACAATAAAGTAATGTCTTGTCTGAGCAAAATATGCCCGTTTTAGGAGCAGGTTTAAAGTTCAAGATGCCAGAATCCTGAATCTTGTTCTTAAAAACCGATGTGGGACAGTGACATCTCTGAAGTAATGCCTGTGGCATGTTTATTGTTTGATCCTGGCTGAGCCACATCTGTCATACAGTAATTCATAAAGTTACTCCCATGCCTGTAGAGCATGTACACTGTGTTACACAAGGGTAACTGCACCTACACAGATATAGTGGTGTCTGAGGGTGCTGAAATCATAAAATCAGCAATACTGAAAGGTCTACAGATTCTGCTTTCCATACATAATCTTAAATTGTCTATTCTTCTGTTCATGAATATATAGAAGAAACTTAATTTTCAGTTGTCTATGGCCTTACCTTTTAAAATTTTGAACACAGGGTAGTATTCTATAAGGAACTTCAGTTCCTACCAGCTTCATAATGAAGGATTTATTTTTTTTCTTCAGAACTTATTGTACATACTTTACTTAACCCCAGAGTGCTGGCACACAGTTACTTTAAAAAGCAGCTCCAGGACAGAAGAGAAAATACCTTTAATTTTATGGATGCAGACCCTGCTATCTGTGTGCATTTGAGCACCACCAACATGTTAGAGGAACGTGACGTCTGAGTAAAGACTGCATGAACAGCCAACGTTTGGGAAGCAGGATGGTTTCAATATCTAGATATGAATCCATATTTAGCAGTTCTGGCTCTACTTTCAAGTAGACAATTCCCTTGAGTTTCCAAGCTAGCAAGTTGTGAGCTTTATCATTGCAGAGGAAACAGGGTAGCTGCCTTGTGGAATGATTTGAAAAATGAATTTAAAATGTACCTATGAACCACCTTTCTTGACGAAACTAGTAACACTCACCTGTTTAAAAATGATTGGTGTGATTAACTATGGAGATTTTTGTCATGCTGAGCTGTAACGTGCACGAAGAAAGAGCAGAGCAGAAAACAGCAAGCATGAGAACTAAAACTGAACAAAAGAGGGAGCTAAGAAATCTGAAATGCTCAGTTTTAAAGCAGGAATAATCATGGTTACCAGATGCCTTTTGTTGTAAACAGACTGTTTTCCATGGTTGACTCTTACATAGAGGCCAGTGCACGCGAGAGGTTTGTGAGCCTTGTGCCGTGCCATGCGAAACCACCACGTCCTGTTCCCATGGCTTGCCCTTGTAGAGCCTACCCACAACAGCTTTTGGAGAATTAAACATTGGCTTTCCCTATGCAAGCCTGGATAATTTAGTATCAAACTTACAATAAGAAAAATAGATGGTGTAATATGTGCAGTGTTTTCTGTAAATTACACCGAAGTTGGCTTCTTGGCTTTTAGCCTTTGCTACCTTCCTGCCTGTGCAACGTGGACACACTGTTGAGTGCTGCCAGGTTATGCAATTAGTTCAGTGCAGCTCCTTTTGAGTCATTGGTGGGGTCCAAAGCTAGCATTAAGGAAAACAAAGGAATTTGTGCTTGGAAGTCAGCATTGCTCTGTACACAAGAATTTCTTTATTTTTCAAGGACTTTTATTGTGTAAGCTAATGATTTTGTTTTTAAGTTATATTCTCAGGGGCATGGACATCCAGGATAATCGAGGATGTACTTTTAATACCGATCCCGCAATGTTAGGTCTCTGGTGGAAAAATTGGACTGACTGCAGGGCTTGAGCCTTGGATTAACCCCTGCTTGGGAGAAGTGTTGATTTTTTGGTGCTGAATATATTTGTAAATTGATACATGTTTCCTATGTGTAAATTAGTTAAAATGAAAGTAAATCAGTCAGTTCCCTTCCCACTTGCATTTCAAAATGCCTCTTAGTGTTGATCACAGCAAAAGCCATTATCTCTCTTAGTAATTTGAAAACTAAGTACATCTGCCAGGGTTCTGCCCTTCATTGTCTGAGCCTCACCTGCTTGGCCCTCCCTACTTCCTCCCCCAGCTCCAGCAGCAGGCTGGGGCTCCTCTCCCTGGGAAAGCTCAGCTCAGCTCACAGATCTCTCTGCAACCCAAATCAGATGGCTCTTCAACTGAAGTGGGAGCACTCCGTGGTATGTAAAGCAGAAACGAGGGATGCAATATCTGCGGGTCTGAAAGACAAAGAGGGCATCTTTTGCAATTTTGAATTGCCTTTTTTTGGCAATGGAGAGGAGTTTAGAAATTACCCACTTAAACTGGACAATGTTATTGGTACTTCTGCATGGAAAAGTAGTATTTTAAGAGAGGTAGATTAAGGAGCAGAGCAAGAAAGCACGTGTAAAGCAAAACTGTGGAAGGAGTTCTTTTGAAAATTCACATGGTATGAGTTATAACACAAACATTTTCAGACAGTCTCCAAAAGCACTCACCTAGTATCCCTACCATACCCCTGCATGTAATGAAACAATTGGCAGAGAGTATTATTTTAATAAAGCATTGGCTGTTAGTGACTCTCGTAGTGGATCAGGAAACGAGTTCAGAGGAACAGATATTGCTGAAGAATCTGTCTCCAATTTTCCCTTGGCACTGCACTTCTAGGGTCTTTAAAGGTTTATGTATTTAACAATGCAAATCTTCATTTTAGGTTTTCATTTGCTTCTTGGGATTTTTATTAATTTTGCAGTGTTCATTTAAGTTGATCCAACCCTTTATATCATTTCCAGCTTGAAATATTAGTTCAGAGATAAGCTTTGTTATTAAGTGCTTAATCTTGAACACTTGTCTTATTTGGTAAGAATTATCTCTGAGAAGTAGGCAAAGAGAAGTTGACTACTGTGGTTTTAAAGCAGCTGTAACTGGAGTAGCCCAAGTACTAGCTTAAAAAGGTTGGCATCCCTTCAGTTTGCCATCACAGCAGCTGGACTTCATTAAGTGCTGGTGTTAATTACTGGGAGAGTGTTGGTTCAGTATGCAAGCAGCAACACTTGGGGTGACACAATAAGAAAAGGGTCACCTTGAAAGAGAAGCTTTTTTTTTTAAAAAAAAAAAGGCAAAGCAGGGCTGCCATTAATTTTGTAACTGCGTTTAGTTCAAACTTTCCCAGCAAACAGGGAAATAAGCACTACTGTGCAGCAGTGGGGAACGGCTGAATTGTGTGCCACTGAACAGGCCAGGAAGGAAGGTAGGTGCAGTGCTGGGCCAGCTTGCCCCGTAATAAAGGAAGATGTTAATGTCGAATTTTCTATGTGTGTGGTGTGAAGGAGAGGGAAAATCCTTTCTGTGTTCTCCAGAGTTTTCAAGCCATATGCAGTATAGTTTGAAGAAGAATTATTAATAATTTCTTATATTGTAAATAGTATTCTATAGAGAAAACCTGTTAAGGGTTTGTAGCTAAGGAAAGTTTAGGAGATGAATGCCATGGAGAATAACATAAAACATGTGGTAGCATAAAACAAGCATTTCTTGGAAATGTGTCCTGAAGCTGATGACATTCAGACAAAGTGGGCCAAGTCCAGCCCTGGTGTAAGCAGCTAGTGTTGCACCCAGCCCAGTGTCCCACCACCAAGGGAAAATTTGCCAAGGGAAAGTGAATTTTTATCTGTGTCTTTCACCTGGCAATTGTCTGGATGCAGGAGCCAGGTGCCCGGGCTGGAAAGGGTGTATGTGAGGATGTTGGAGGAGAATTAGGTTATTACATTTCCTCCTTAATTCTTCATCAGGGCTGCTGCCTGTATTTTCTACAGAAAAATCAATGCATTCTGATTCTGTAATTTCCCATGGTGCCTCGCCGGGCGCGCGGCGTGCCGTGGGAGGTGACATATCCGGTCATGGCAGCTTGAACTCTTTTTTCCAGTGAAAGAATTCATTGGAATTTCACAACCTTTGCATGCTTTTGTGAAAACACTCATTTGTGTTTGCGCCAACCTGCTAATGGCGGATGCCGGGGCTTGCGAATCCCACCTACATTCGGTGCTCGTTATGGCATGGAATGTGCCGTTAATAATGCATCTGTGAAACTCAGCTGCGAGGGAGCCAAGTAATTATCCCACCGTAGCGTTCCCTGCTTCAGTGTCATCACAACTGGGGCTTCATTAAAAGTCCTAACAGTAGAGATGTTGTGTGGTGCAGCCTGTATATATATTTTTTCATTTAAATTATCAGCAATGCCATGGCTCAGAGGTAATTTGACTTTTTGAAACCGTGGAGCCCCTGTGAATTTCCTTCCTCCTCTCCCTCTCGCTGCAGCACCAGCTGATCAGCCCCAGAAGAACAAAAGGTTTATCTGAAGCTATGAAGCATATATTCACCAGCTTCTGGCGTCTAGATAAAAAAAAAAAAAAAATCAAAGTACTCCATTGAACATGTTAATACTGAGCAAAATGCACACAGCCAGACACTAAACCTTTACAGGGATTTAGGCATTTGAAAAGTGATACTCTGATCAGGTCTTGAGTTAGTTTCCTTAGCATAAAGTAAAGCAGAATCTTAAAGTAATATATGTTTTTAAATAAATGGAAAGCTTAACATTACCTCCCCCTTTCCTTTTGTTTTATTTCTTTGTCTGGTTTCTGTCTGTCAGGCAGTAACAAAATCTTGGGCAAAGGTATGCTGTAATGGAAGTATTTTCCCTTTTTAATATCATATCCTTCCAATAGAAAATGTAGTATGAACCTCTGGCATAAAAATAAACAGGCATGAAGAACAAAAGCATCTGTGGCTCCTTTCAGGTCTCTGAGGGAGTTTGGGATGCTTCAAAAAATTATTAATCTGGTACTTCTTTCCTCCTTGTTGTTGGGTGTTTTTTGTTTTACTGCCACTGTCTTTCCATTTTACCATCCAGATCCTGGGGAGGCTGGGGTGTAATGGGAGCCCTGCCAGCAGCAAACAGGACACTTGGCAGTGATCTCAACAATTTCAGGATTTTTCTGGGCTTCTCCCCACCAGCCTGATGGTGGTGGTGGCTCCTCCGGCCCCTGGGCAGTGCAGGGCCCGAGGCAGGAGCACTGCAGAAAAGGGGAGGGGTTCCCCTTGCACCCAGGAGCTCTCAACTGGCAGGGGATGGCCAAAGGCTGTGCCTGCATAGCCATCCTCTTGGATTTTGTCTGGATCTGTAGGTCCATGCTGG
>NW_016690234.1:3599201-3664201 GCF_001604755.1 Lepidothrix coronata | reverse complement strand
AAATATCACGGATATGGTATAAATCTTCTCTGCTCCTGAACTCTCAGGACATTTCTTCATTGCCTGAGTTGGAATCAGCAAGGACTTCCTAGGGCCTTGCTGTAGTTCAAATAATGTACCATATTCCAGTCACAGGCAGTGTATTCCCTGCTCTCAACAACAGGAGACCAGCGTATGCTTTCCGTATGAGCTGTCTGCTGCATCACATCAACCTAAACAATATTTTATTATGCTTTATGAAAGTTTAAAACTTCTCTTCCTTCTAACACAATGGATCAAGGACAAAATTTGACCATTTTGTCCTTTCTACCAGAAACCAAACACACTCACCAGTGAAGTTGCAAAGGAACTGGTTTCATTCAGTGACTGAGAGTGTTTAGCAGTGTCCCCATTGATAACCTCCTTAGGGAGCAGGGTAGGTGTGTAGGAGCCAGAGGCAGAGTGGGAGCCCTTTATGGGTCTTTTAGTGGGAGGGTCATGCAGGGATGGTGCTCAGCACAGGGTTGCAGCTGGGCAAATCTTAGCGTTGCTGCCTAATATGTACCGTCCTTGACCAGGGTCAAAACTCACACTCCTTCTCCCCAAGGTGAAAGCTACCCCAAAATTAGACCATTGCTTCAAACTCCACCACAGAGGTTCATCATGAGCTTTCCGTTTCCTCACGTTAGTTGTATCACTGGCCAGCTGGTGTTTTTGCAGAATTTTTTACTTGACTGAATTCCTCCATGCACTTACAGGTGAGCTAAAAATAAGAGTTTCATGGGCAAGACAGCGTTTTGCTTAACCAGAAATGCAAATACCTACAAGACCTGATAGTAAACATAAATTCATTGGCAAATAATATAGTTAAATACATTCTCACTTTGGACAAAGAGCACTGAAGTCTGTAGGAGGTTTGCCTGTGCAACCATAGCATACCATGAGTTGATTACTCAGTGAACAGATGTGAACTTGGACGCTCAAGTATCATCTAGGTGAGAAAACTGCCTTTGGGTTTCAGGTCATTTTAGTGCTTAGGGGCTTGGAAGGATCACAGTATGTGCCCAGGCCTTGTGGCCTTGCTATTTTCAGCCCCTGCACTGCTGTCTGCCCACAGCAAAGCTGGGAATTGCAGGTGGTCAGCTGGCTGCTGAATAACTTGGCGACATTTGGGCCACAAAGTCCAAATTACCTACGCAGAGAGAGTCCCAGCTGCTTGCCCTGTACCAGCAACACGTATCATTCAGCCTTTATTTCAGGGTTTCAACTCTAGACTGAGCAATTGCCTTTCCTTTCTTAAATATAGATGTGGATGAGGAATTACAGCTGCCCATGGTTTGTTAGTCCAGGCACTACTCAGTTGCACAGGGCTGGAGAGTATGTTGTGCCCTGGGCTGCTGGGAGACTGAGGAGGTGGCTGGTGGTGGAAAGGGTCGATGTGCAGGCTGGCCCAGGGCACCCATCTTGTCACAGGTGCACAGGAGCATCCATCTTCTGTATTACTTTTGGAAATAGGTTAATATTTTAGTGATAGATAGTTTGTTTTGATGAGTTTTGAAATGAAGCACCGATCTTGGCTCTTTGAAGGGAAGTGATTGACCCTCAAGATTCTGCCTTTTTTTTTGAACTAAAAGGCTGTGGTTTTATTTTTCTCCATGTGATCTCTGTAAGGGGTCATTTTAAGGATGCATGAAGCACACTTACAGAAGACAGGAGTAGGGTTTTTTTCCAGTAAAATATTCAGTCAGCGCTCTTTGTCTCTCCCTGAGAACATTGCAGGATCCAGGAGCATTAAGTGAGCCACAGATGCCAAACCAAGGGGAAAAAAAAAAGAAACAAACTATATTTTCTGCTCATCTGTGGAGTGAGGATAACACAGGCCCAGAAGCGCACGTTGTGAAGCAATTTCAGTCGTAGCTGAGTGCCTGTTTTCCCCTGGAGCACAGACTGTAAAAACCTTAAAACCCTGGTTTCTATTTCCTTAATATTCTAGTTTTGAAGATGATATTCTAATGAAGAGAAGACGAATGTCTTTTTTAAAGCTCCGCTCACTCTTTATAATTTGAGGATTTGGACAGCTTGAATAGGAGAACCATGCACTACATTTTCAACGTATTTGTAATGCATAGGTAGATATTTCATTTAGAGAAAATGAGACATGAACACAATAACTTATATTTGAATCTGTTAAACCCAATGTAAATCTGGAGTAACTCCAACATTCAGAAGTCAGCATTGTTAGTCTGGGTTTATCTCCCTGTAATTAGGATGGGAATCTGGCCCACTCTCCGCAACAGACTGCAAAGAGCTTTTTACCTTTAAATCTATCACATTGAAATTACATGGGGCCACAATGTATCACCTACATCCTTGACTATTTTAATACAAAAATATAGTTTAAATCTCCCTGGATTTGCTGATCATCTTGGGATTTCTAAAGATACTGTTAGGCTGTAATACATAATGAATATCAACGAAGAAAAAGGTCTGTATTCAGTTTTCCTGTTTTAGAATAAATAATTTGATTGTGGTATAGTTTGAGTCTTAGCAGCATGCAGTGTGTTACAGGCAGCCACACCTAAGGGTGCACACCTTTGGGTGCACGTAGCCTGTGCTCCTGTGCCACGAGGGTGTCACCTCTGACACCGGTGCAGGCTTTGCAGAAGGCACTTCCTTTGGGCCCGAGTTTGTGAGCTTACAGCCTGTGGCCAGAGTCATGCTGTCACATGAATTTTATTTTTATTTTTTTATATTGCACTTTGATTGCTCGCGCTCTCTACTGAAAAGCATAAGGAAGTCCAACAAGAAATAGTGGTAAAGACAAATTAGAGATATTTGGCTCTCTTAGTGGGTCATCTCCCCGGTGAGTTAAGCAAGGGCAGGGTACAGAGGCTCCATCTGCAGAGGCCAGCGCTTCCTCTCCTCCATCTGCTGGGTGGACACCGGCCTCGGCTCGATGCACAGCAGACGAAACACGTACAAGCAGATTTTTCCAGACCAACCGAAATGAATTTGACTAACCAACAAATGGTTCACTCGGCTAACGGGGAGGGGGCAGCCTGCAGATCTATAGGCTGGGCAACCGTAGATAATTCATGCAACAACCCAATGCCTTGCTTAACTGTGCTGTAAAATTGAGTAAAAATAGCACATGGGTTGCAATGAGGTGTCACATCTTGGCCAGTAATGTTCTCTGGGCAGAGCAGGCCGACCCCCTTTCAGAATGGACGTGAGCAGAAGCACTGCTGTGGCACTGTGAGCCCCTCAGCTGACAATACAGGGCATTTTTCTAAGCTAACATACAAAGTGATAAACTTTTAAAAAAATCTATTTAAAAATCTGTTCATTTTTCCAAGAATATATTTACTGTTATGAGAGGGGATAAAATCCTGATCCTATCAGAGTCAATTGGAAGATCTTAGTGCAACTAGGACTTTATTTGGAGAGCTACAGAGGTACTTTCTAAAGTTTTGCTTTTCCATAGCAGATCCTCATATTCATGGAAATAAATGCCTTGCCTTTCCTGCTTCAGATTTGCAAGGAACAAAGCATGAGATATAGCACACAAAGATGAGTGTACATGTACTTACATTTTTTTTTAAAAAGTAGCAGTTCAGAGAAATCTGTGAGGAAGGAGGAGAGTGGATAAACTCATTGCTTTCCTGATAGTTATCATTAAGATTGAGAATGAATACTTGCTCAACTCCAATAACAGTGATATGAAAAGAAATGTTAAAAGAACTGGGAAGTGGGAAGGAAAGTTTCCTGAATAAGTGGCTAATTTGCTGAGGAAAAATCACAACACTGTTTTGATGTGCATTCACCTTTTACTGTGGAGTTTGTACAGAAAAGTTAACTTGGCAGCTAAATACTAGTTTGGAGTCCCTTTAGAATTATTTTACAAAGCAAGAAATCGTTCAGTTGTGAAGATAGTAAAAAAGGAAACTAATGCTTGTCATAGAAAATCTTTTTTTTTCTTTTTTTTTTTTCTTTAAAGTGTTAAAAGCAAGTAAACCCCTAGTGATCTTAAATAATTTGCGTAAGTACACTTAGCACATTCACTTCCTTGGGAGTGCTGATTGGGTACCAATGTATTAGTCCCAAGAAAAAGAAGATAATGAGAGGCAGGAATGCTGCCTTCGTGATAATTTCCTGGTATTCAGCTTTCCTTGGAGGTCTGGTGTGTGGGAGCACTGACCACCTCAATACTCGGGCAGATAATAGAGTCACTTAGGAAATAAGAGACGGCAAATGGCAATTTGAGGTGGGAGGGATGGCTCCAGCAGTAAATGGCACACATTAGGACAGCCTAATCACTTAAATGCAGCCTATTAGTAAGTTTAGCTGAAGATGTTAGAAGAATCCTTGCAGCCTCTCCACTGGCATGTTTGGAAGGGAGTTCAGTTATGAGACTATTAAAATGTTATTTTGATAATTAAGCCCACAGCTGTTGTGAGGGCGTTGGGGGCAGGAGCTGGCGAAGCAGCCGGCTGCACAGCACACTGCCGGCGCGGGAGGCAGGCAGGGAGGGGAGAGGAGAGGGACCCCCGGGAGTTCCTCGGCACATGGGAGGGCTGGAATGGCCACCTCCACCACGTGGCAGGCACGGCTTCCCGTGGGAAGGTGTGAAGCCGGGAGGAGCTGCTCCCCTGGTTTGCCGGAGGCTCGGTCTCTGATTTCTGCAGTGTGGGCAGCTGTAAGTGGCAGGGGGAGAACAGGTCTTCCAGGACGTGTGGAATTGTTTTGCCGTTGTGTAGGGAAGCGTGGCTGGATAGAAGAGAACCTGTGTCTGAGGGAGAACGGCTGCCGTGAGCAGCGCTGCGGCTGATGGCTGTGGGCTGCAGCAAACGGGTTAAACATGGGCCCCTGGATCAGCCAAGTTGTGCACCAGGACCAAGCGTGTCATGGCACGACTGTAGTGACAATATCTAGTTCACGAGGACGTGCAGTGTTGATCTGTCCCATAGTGAATTCTGATCCTTGACAAATCTTACCTGCATCAGTTCTTTCAGCTACTGTCCAGTGTACTCCTGTGTAAATGTGTCTTCAGATTTTCTTCTCAAAATTAATGGCAGCATTTCTGCTGGTTTTAGAAGTGGAATCAGGCCACCATTATGTTCAGACCACAGATGCCTCTGTCCAAACAAACGAACAAACTTGGAGGGGCTCAGGATTTTAGCAGGCTCTGGTCCCTGGGAGTGACCTATTGTTTCCTTTAGTGCTTTAAGTGCTTACTAAAAATGCAATAATAAAACCACAACCAATTTGACTGTGGCAGGAGACCTAAACTCTTTTGCAAGCCCAGAGTTTACATTGTATTTTATGTATACTGCTACAGAGCAAAACATATATTGTGCTGTATGCACAGATAAATAGTTTATGTGTGCTGCCCTAATCTTATCTTCTGAGTTAAAATTAGGATGATTTACAGCATTTATCCATATTGAACAGGATATAATTGCCCAAATTAAGAGCTGTCCATCAGGACAACTGGTAAATTCAATCTCTTGTCTACGTGTGTCAGAGGTAACCTTTCCACAATTGCTCCTCTACCCACACTGCAGTGTCAGTTGTGGTCCCTTGTTGACTCCTTGCCTGCATATGCTCACTGAATGCAGAATCAGAAAACAATACGTGGGATTTTATAAAATAGACCACATAAACAGACCGTAAAATGTGGGAAATTAGACTTTTGATGAAAAGGAGAATGAAGCCCAAATATAGCCCTTTCCCCTGTATACAAAGTTGTTGTACTTGCATAATCTTTTCAACTTTTCAGCCATCTCCTGCTTCCCAAGATCACAAAAATGTGGGTTTTTTTCTCAATTGATATACCACTGAAGAGGGACAACTTTTAAAATTTTTTATATAACACCAACTATGTATCCAAATTAAATTATTTGTCAGCTCAGTTTTTAATTATCAGCTGGTTAATATATAATTACAGCTACTGTCAGTGTTGATCTTTAATAACATCCAAATAACATTTGGGGGTTCTTTTTAGAAAACACAAAAAATAGGGGAAACAGCCCTTTAAAGTTTTGCCAGAATAGACAGATATTAACCCCACCTTCCTGGGAGGTCCATGCTGAAAATCAGCTGATAGTTTCTGCTCTACCTGTGAATGATCCACTTTAAAAAATGTTCTGTAATCAGGGTATATACTTTGAGTATATTGAGCCTTCTTATATTTGCTGTTTTCACACAGCACCATAAACATCCTCTGCTCTGTGCCAAGCACGTCACATAAGGCCAGTGGTTAAACATGGGCAGCCAGAGGACCCAGGACTGGGTGCAGCACATGAAGGTGCAGAGCTGTGTGCAGTTTGTAGAGGTTTGCAGAAGGTGATGGAGAGCTTTGCACAGGCAGTATCTGTTGGGGCAGGTGATCCACCCTGGTGTTTCTTACCCTGATTTCATACAGGTTTGATTTCCTCCACTTCACTGGGGTTATTTTTGCTGAAGACTAGTGGCAGTCCTAAGGAAGTCAAGCAGGAACCCAGTACTAACACACACCTGGGGCCAAGGTGTGCTTTAGCAAGAAATTGTTCCCACCTGCAGAGTTTAGAAGAATCTGAACTTGAAATGTGTGAGGCAAAACAAATGCAGGAAGAATTACCATATGGGAGGATCCTGGACTTAGAGCCAGACAGTGAGATTGTCTTAGTGTGAGCACCTTGACCGCACCATGGACTGGAAAACCAAGAGTCAAGGAGACCAAGGCAAAGGAAAATGTTGTATTTAAGGCAGGAGATGGTTACAACATGGGTCAGGGATTTCACAGTTGAGAATAAGTGAAAGGATAGATTTTTGTTGAGGAATAAGAGGGCTTAACACTACTACTATGTTATTACAAGTCTGTTGAACTTGTTTTTGCTTTAGGGTGTTTTGATTCTTGAAAAGCGAATTAATTACATAGTAACTCTGAAATCCTGGCTTCCTTACCACTAGGAAAAGGTTACTCTTCCCTTGTGGCTATTTCTTATTACCACCTTGTGATGATAAAGTATTTGGCACATGAAAGTTGGATGCTTTGGAGATTACTACATGAGTTATTAGCCTATCTATGTACCCGAAGTATTTATAATGGTATTAATGTCTTCCACTGTTCAACCTTTGTAACAGGGAGCATCACTTGACAATTGAAAGTAGATGCTTCCTTTCCCAGAGCCAAGGCCACAACATGACCTGTCCAACAACCTTGCAAAGAGACATCTTCACACGCATGGGCCACACTTATCTGTGCTGTTCATTATAACACCTAGGCAGGTAATTTGTTAGAGACTCACCCTTTCTTAACAAATTTCTGTTGATGTCATTCCAACTTATAGGAGACACAAGTGAGAGATGACCCCAGAAAAAATAAGATTTTTTCTGGGGGAAAAACCCTTTAGAGATAGCCATGGCATTGGGGCAGGAGGTGAAATATTGTCAAGAGAAGAAATTTAATGTTCTCATTAGATCTATTTCTACACCACTTTCCTCTTAAAGAGTATATTAAATGTCCTTTGGGCAACACTTTGAAAGCATCTTTTCCTTTTTCCAGATGTTGTAATTAAAAGCTATGTATTTGGTACCTAAGTTAGGAATCACCTTTCTCCATGTTAATTAAAAGCTATAGCTTACTGGGGCTTCTAGGGCTAGTCTTGGTGGCTTTTGGGGGTCTCAGGAAGAGTCCTGGTCAGAAGTGCTGGAACATCCTTGAAGCAGTCACTTGGATAACAAATGCCTCCACTATTGCTTTTTGGGGGGATAACGATCATGAGCTCTTGTTCTGAAGGGGGTGCCATCCTTTGTTGCTCATGTAATAGGTGACGGTAATTCATTTAAATAAGTCCTCTTTATAGTGTCCATAGATGCAGCATTTATGCCTTTACAGTTTTTTTTACTGATCAGTGTGTGTGTGTATATATCTCACACACAACCCCTGGTGTACAGCCCCAGCCATTCATTCTGAGGAGGCGGGTGTGCCCTTCCAGGAGAGGAGGACTATTGTGCCTCCTCCCCCAGCCCTGACCCCTTAGACTGCCTGAAGCCATTAATCCTCCATTCCAGGGTACTCTGAGCCCTGCATTTGTTGCAGTCCATGGCAATTGTGTTTCTGTGACACAAAGGGATTTTACAGTGAAATACCAGCCAAATATATGTTGCGTTTATTGGTTCTTTTTCAACTTTTAAAATACCAGTGTAAATAAAGGAGTTGAAATGTGCTGAGTCTCCCCAGCCTGACAATAGACCGAGAATAGACCGAGGCCATGTCCGTGTCCTTGCCATGGAGGATGGCATCAGCCCATCCCTGCATCCAGGAGGCAGAGCTGCCCAAGGGCCTGGCTTGGCATATCCCCTGGGGCTGGTCCTGCAGAAAGGATGGAGGAGGGCATCTCCAGCCTGGAAATGTCCCTGAAATTGTCTCAGCAGCTGGAGACCTGCAGAGATTTGGCACAAGCCCAGCTCCCATACAGCCTATGGATCTCTTTTGGGCTAAAGCAGTGTCCACTCCTGGCTTATTTAAGCAAACAGAAATTATATGCTAGAGAAGATGAATAGGCTTTTGTGCACTTAAGAATTTTAACATAACACCTTTTTTTGAGGGAAGTGCAAACAGTTTGCCCCCAAATCTCAGGAGTTAGACTTTGTAGTGTCAGGGATTTCTTCTGTCAGTTTCTAGTTATGAAAATGCCTTGAGTAGAGATCTTGGTTACCTGGTTTATTTGAATTGCTTAAAGTCCCATCCTGCAAACTGCTGGCTGAGCTTGGCTGAAGCTAAATTTGGGTAATGAAAGATGACCCACAGTAAAGAAAATGCTGGGAATAGTTCCTCTGTTCTGCCCTCTGTAAGATTCTCAACAAGACGTTTCCATTTTTAATTCTCCCTATGCATCTGTGAGATAAAACATTACATTTTAGCTCAGAGATTTCTTTGTCCTTTACTCTTTTGCCTTCAGTACTTAGGTGCACAATTTTAAGGATCAGTTGCTAGGTATAAAGAATCAAACGTAATTTTTCTCCTCAGCAAAGGATTTCCAAAATTGTGATGCCTTCTCCACGCTACAGCAGAATAATGGGAGGCTGGTGGTGCTGTCGTGGTGCCATTAGCTTCGCTGCTCGGTAGCTGCACATCAGCACAGTAATCATTTTCAGATTTACAAGCATTAAATATTTTAATTTAATGCCTTGGCTCTCTTGTAATTCATGCACTTAATTATATGATAATTACTCAAATGAAAGAGATACAGCTGCTGTTGTATCAATTCTTCTAGGAATCTGAGATTCTGGAATTGGCCTTTGATTTCAGGGTGGTGGTTTTTTTTTGGTTTTTTTTTTTTTTTGCTGTCCCTTTCCAAAAGCTAGTGAGCATTTAAAGGTCATTTTTTGAGTATGTGGAGCAGAGGTGAATTTCAGGTAATGTTACCTTCCTAGCTTCTTTTCCTGGAGCATGGTGTACATTTGGCAGCTGACTGACTGGGCACCGCGCTGCCTGTTTTTACTGCTCCGTGTGGATTACAGTCATTAAAACAGAGGAGCTAAGGCAAAGCTTCCACAGTGCAGGACCCTGTTCCATTGCAGATGGCTGTGGAAGGAAGTGAACTGCAGGAAAGAGGTGTGTGTTTGTGTAGACGTGTACATAACTGTATACGATATAATACTTTCATGATGGGCCAGTTGCCCAGTGTGCAAGCACTGCACAATGAAATCACACAATAAAATAAAGTCAACCATACAGGTTCAACCTGGTCAAACAGACCACCAACTGGAACAAAAGAATTTGGCACAAGGGCAAACCCAAGTGACCTCAGGGGAGAAGGGCAATTAACACACCGGGTGAGGAAGAAAAGTTAGCAAATACAAGAAAAGCAAAGTCAGTTTAAAGAAGGGAGCCCCTAGAATCTGTGGAGGTGCCAAAATACATGGAGTGTCCATGAGGACCGTGCAGTTGCCAGTCCAGGACTGTGGCACCTCCTCTGCAGAAGAGAAGCTCCTTTTGGGCATCCTGTAGCAGGTAATGCCCCAGATTCCTGGTTTCTTCTTTCCAGCTCTGTGCTTAACTGTTTAAAATACATAGCAATAGGCTTTTTCTTAGGAGAAGCAGTAATTATAAGATGGTGGAATAGGTCTTCTGATTTTTACTGTATTTGTTCTATTGTATTTCTCCAGTGCTCAAAGGTGGAATATTAGCATGGGTATACTCTTCAGTTAGGAGATGTGCAAGTGAAAGTCTCCATAAAGTTATTCAGAACTTAAATTACTTAAAACCTTTGAAAACTATTCCACCTGGATGCGCAGCTCGCCATGCAGGAGGGTTGGTACCACATCCCTGCGAGCCTGTGCTGGGTTGGGTCCAGCAGAAGGGCCATGTTGAGCAGCAGCCTCATGAAATTGCTTGTGCTCTGTGTGAGTACTTGAAACCTTCCATACTGAGTCTCTTCCAGCATATCAGAAAAGAAGGAGCAGTCTCAGGCCTTGTGTATTCAAAGGAAACGTGCTTGTGGGCAGGCAGGAAAGAGGCTGTTCCCCCAGTGTAGCTGCTGGAGCTCTCTGGGATCACTTTCTGTAGAGCTTCACATTGTGCATTTTAACTTCTGGTTGTTTGCTGTTGCCCTGTCTTCTGGCTCAAGTTGATTAAAATGTTTGGTGAGCCTTCACTGCTTAACCACAGGGCCTGCTCTGCTTGAAACACAGGGGGTCATGGCTGTGGGGCCAGCCAGCAGCAGCCCTGCCACCAAAGGGCAATGATTGCTGTGCCTGAGCTTCTGGGCAGGCAGGGAGGAACTGCCTGGCAGCAACTCCCAGCCAGCACTGGCAGATCAGCAACAGTGCCATGATTTGCTGCCCCTTTTCTAGAAAACAGAAAAAGCAAGAGTCTTTTTAACAGTGAAGTTTTGTGAAAACATGTTGCAGCCCTATTTAAAGTTTTTGTTGGTGGTGGTTGTTGACATGTGAGATTATGTTTAATCCTTCAGGGACTCCGAATATTTTGTAAGAATTGTAAGTGTAAATATTTGGCAATAGTTTCATATCCGTCCTCTCCGAGTCTCAGTGGAATAGATGACGCCGGGTTACTATACTCTGTGTAGTTTCTGTTGATGGCAGTAGCAGATTTAACACTTCTACACAGTTGCATTTTGCTTTATGAGTATTTGAAGCTTGTCTTGCGTATGTGGAGTAATTGCTCTGCAGAATGCTTTCTTGGAAGAGGATATAATGTTTGTTCAGTTTCTTAAAAGCTGAGGCAGAGAGGCAGAGCAAACTACAGACCAGTCACTATTAAAAATACACAGAGATGTTTTCAATTGCTAAAGACATCTAGCATAAAGGAGAAGTATTTAGTTGCCTGGCTTGTAGTCTGATTGTCAGACTTATAACAAGGCTAGATTCATTCAAACAGTTACTGGAAATTGGTATTTGAACTTGTGAACTCAGGGAAACTCCTAATCTGTGCTGAGGTCTCTGGCATGCCCTCCGAGCCCTGCAGCCTGTTGTCTCAAGCTTTCCTTTAACTCTCCAGAGACCTTGGTGGCTGTGTTTCTGAGTTCCTGCCTAAATAGAAGTTGCACTAAAAGGGTTACAAAATTTTAAACCCTGTGTATGCAGACAATTTTCAGCTAGCTTACAGCAGCTGCGGAGTCGTGCTGATAGATTAAAAGCAGCTCCCAGCCCCAGAATGAAGTACATTAGAGCTCCTGCTGAGCCGAGCTGGGGTGAGGCCTACACAGCTGTCATTTAGGCCAAGTTTCCAACCGAAAACTGAAGAAAAGGATGTAACTTAAAGAAAAGTTATATTTTAAAATAAGGCATCTGGTTATTAATCAAATATAGGCAGGAGTTCAGTTGTGCAGTGGGTTTCAGCCTGAACAGCCTGACATTTGGGAAGGCAGGGAGGCAGTTTTCAAGGATCAAGAAGGGACATGTCCAGTCAAAGGCTGTTACTCAGTGGCACTGTAAAAATAATCCTTTTTTTATTCCTGTGCTTGTCTCTCTCCCTGCAAAAATAAATAGAATACGAGTATTCTTGAACTGTTGCATGTCTGAGCGAGAGACTGCCCAGCTCACACAGTTGGTTTTTGCTGGTACTGACCTCAAAGCGTAGCCAATTCCCAAGGGAGTGTGCTCATAGAAATCTGCAGATAGCAGAGAGGTATTTATAAGCACAGAAGTCTTTAGGGCCTGTCCTCTGTTTCCCAGTATGTCTTTACCATGGCAGAGGTGGTCCCCACTAGCACAGCAAGTTCAGGAAATGTTGTGAGCAAGGCTGATCCCTCCCGTGCCCACCCTTCTGCCCCGTGGGTAGCCGTGTTGTGCCCAGCACCGTGCTCAAGCTCACCCCTAGACCCAGTTCTGTTACTTCTCTGCAGGAGCACATTTGCTGGACCATGTCTCATCCTTGTAGCATAAATGAGCCAATGCCTTTTGGTTGCCTCTTCACTTCCATAAACAAGAGGAGCTTGCTCGTCCTTGGTACATGCCAACTTCCAAGTGGCTTCTCAATTTTTAATGCAAGAGGGTCATTCATGAAAAACTGAGCAAAGAACATGAATTAATTATATTATCACATTGACATACTTTGGCTTCTGAGGACTTTTGTACCCATTTTTCATTTAGTTTGCCTGTACAGTTACAGCAGCTCTGGCCCTGCTCCTCACTGACTATTTATCTCTCAGTATCACCTGCAAGTGCCTAAACCAGATTTACCTCTGGTTCATTTAAAATAAAATATTTAAAAATATTTGTTTAAAATACTGACTTTTGTCTCTGTATACTGTGTGGTATGAATAATTTGTTGGAGTTCAGATACAGTGTTTCAGTTCTTATCAGAAATGTATGATGTGAATTTGAAAGTATGCCCTCTTGCTTGCTTTCTCATGTATGGTGCATAATGAATTTCCAGCTTGCCAGAAAGGAAAGGATCAGAGTAGGAAGCAGAGTATACCAGGAGGATTTATCATGATACCAGTGAAAACAATATGACAACTCTGAGCAATTTCTTTGTTACTGAAGTAACAGTCTCATTTGAGAAAGGACCCTATAAAATAAAGAACTTGTATTCTTCAGCTAAAAAATAACGATCAGTAATTAATTGGGCTGATGTTATAAGTAAATCAAAGAGAAATCTCTCCACTTGACTATTGCTGTGAATCACCAAGCAGTGGCAAATAAGAAATATGTAGGTTGAACTTCCTGGTCTATGTGGAATAAGTGTTAACTCAGTATTCTCTCCTTGGTGAATGCAGGGCACATATGTGGATTTGGCCTCTAGTAGAGTCAAATAAGTCACCTTTACCAGCCCTTGAAAAACAGGACTAGCAAGGCTTCCTGCTGTTTGTAGAACAAGGTTACTAAGCTAGTCCAGCATTGGCATAAAAATGTATTAAGCACTTGTAAAGAGTGCTTAATATCTAAATTATTAAGTGCTAAATATTGAGTGTTATTTTCTACTTGTGATTTTGAAACGAGTGTGACAAATGTTCTTAGTAAATGTACTTGCAACAAATGCATAGGTTGCAAAGTTTTGTTGTAGGAAATTTAAGGCATATACAGTGCAGCTAAAGTGCATTATAGGCCTGAACCCCAGGACATCACAGTTAGTGGAAATGAAGCTTGCTACCATTCAGTTGCTCTTCCAGAAAGGAACATTGTATTGTATTATGAGCAATAATAACAATTAAGAAAAAAAAAGCCCAACAAAAATGTTCATTTTTAACAACTGTTAATTGAAGTAATAAGTTGAGTTTTTAAGGATTTTATTTCTCACTCAGTTTAGGAATGGTCTATTGTAATCTGCATCACTTGTGAGATTTTAGTTTTCTGTTAACTTCCTAACATAAACAGTTGTAGGTGAATGAATCAGTGTGCAAACAGAATTAATGTGTTTGGGATTTTGAGGGGAGGTTTTCTGTGAGTTTTGTAGTAGTTTTTATTTTATTAAGGTTTGGAATATTTCTAGCTATCTAATCTCATCTGAACACATGAGGGTCTGAATATTATATATTTACATTTTGGAGACCTGCATCAGATTTATAAGTTAACATGGCAGTTTTATATTTGCTAGAATGCAGAAGCTTTCTCCACTTCTAAAAGGTTTTATTTTCATTAAGCTATGAATGCAGAAGAGTGTCTGTCAGGTTTTTTTGCATTAGCTTGGCTGGTTTATCTTAAGCATACTCAGTAGACTTGCCTCAGTTTTTCTCAAGCTATTGTTCTTTTTTACACCGCGTTTGCACACTGCAGTGCATCTGGGGAATTTCAGCAGTCGGAATATACATGAAAAGAGACCCGCTCTACTTTCATAAGGTCCCTGGATGAATTGGACGAAACCTCAAGGCCCCATGGTGGAGCCAGAGCCGCATTCATATTCCTTGCCATCACCACACATATGATAGCGTGAAGCCCAGACCAATCGAAAACTTGACAGTAAGCCTTTTGATTTTGCGGGGAAGCCTTCATCAAGCTGAGAGAGGGAAGGGAATATAGCCCAAACTGGACTTCATACTGTGGCAAGTTTGAAATCCCAGCCCAACCACAGAGCTGCTTGATTGGAATAGTTGGAAACTGTGTCCAGGAATTCGGCAGCAGGAACTTGGCTTTCAGTAACTCCTGTCTTTTTAAAGGAGGACTTGCCATACGGTCACTTAGGAGCCTTATTTATGTTGTCGGGATTTTAAATATGTGCATTCTTGCAATGCATAGTTGTAACGTGTACTGTGCAGCGTTTGCTGCTGTACATTTCTGTTCCACAGCAGCTTTGTTTCTTAGCCTCATGGTGGAACACTCTTGGCTAAAGCTGCCACACTTTGACTTTGTGTTATAGGCTGTTTCATTATTTGGTCCTTAGTCTATTTAAGAAGCGGAAAGAGACAAAAGAAACTCATACACTCTATGCGTTAACAGTAAGTTCTCCTTTAAACATTATGCCTGCCCATGTCTTGTAGGTGTGTTATGAAACTGGTCTCTGTTTATTTGTCTGGGCATTCCAGCAGTATGTCAGAGTTGCTGTTGAACTCACTAATGACACATCATCGAGTTATGCCATGGAATAACTATTATTCTTCATCCTTTTCTGGCTCCTGTGACTGGGTGCTGGCATACATTGATAGCTGCAGTGTGTTACTGCTAGTGGTGCCTTTGCATCTGCAGATAGAAGAGCTGAGAATTTCCTCCTGGGGGAGATAGCAAAGCCTGTGCTGCAGGCCTCCCCCCCGAATGCCTAATTTTAAAACTCCAAAGATTCTGCAGTTTGGTGCATATCTAGGAGTACATTTTATTCATTGTCACCCCTGGAATTGTGATCCAATTATGCTTCAACCCAGCTCTCAGTCAGACAAAACTCTTGTTGACTTTCATGAGAGTTTGTCTAATTAAAAGACGAGTTGGGAGTGCAGAAGAGATAAATACCAGAAGCATGGAAAAGTGGCAAACTGATAGATTTGTGCTTTGTGTCAGAAGGTCATCCCTATAACACACTTTCCTGATTGCGATGGGAGACTTCTTTTCCATGGAGTGGTACATAGTCCCCCCTTCAGTGCAGTGGTGCCTTTTATAGACTGCAATTCCTTATGGCTGAAGAACAGTGCAAAACACATAATATTGTCTCGTGGCAAGTAGATGGGAGTGCTGCTACTTAAAAATGTTTTGTGGTTTTTTGTTTCATTTTGTTTTGTTTTTTAACTGCAGCCGGACTTTTGTTTGGTGGTCTCCTGCCACCTAAAAGATAGGAAGAGGTTGGTGAGGCGTGTAGGACTTATCAGGAGTCCAACCTGGAGCTCAGGGGGGTTTATCTGCAAGCCCTCCCCTCCTCTCTCTTGCCCAGGGCATACAGGAGGGCAGCTGGAAAGAGGTGCTGGGGTTTGCAGTGCCCCCTGCTCACAAACTCTCCGAGGGCTGTGCTGGCCACGAAGCAGAGCAGAGGCTTGGTGCGGATCCATCCCTGTGGCACATTAAGGCTCTGTTGGATTGGCTATTCAACAGTGTTTCCTCAGCCAACATTTTGGGTTTGGTTGATTAGATTATTTTTTAATACCACAACACTGTATAAGAGCATTTACTTTAGCTAATAAGTTTTAGGGTAAGCTGCAAGGTTCAAATGAGTCAATTTTAAGAACAAAAGATCATTAGAAAATTATTAGTTTAGAAGCTTAATGTTAAGGAGGAATCTAAACCAGAATTTTTAAGGTTGAATTGTAGAATATTCAAATGTCTTTATAGCTTGAAGAATAGTCACCAAGAAACATCAAATTTGAGACTGTTAAATTGAACCAGTCTACATCTTGACCCCATAACTCTGTTAATTGTGAATACATGAAAATTGCATCATGTAAAACCATAGGCAAGGTATTAGGATGGCATCTCTGAGTTGTATTTAAATGGCTGCAGAATGTAAACATTCCAGGCTCTGTATATATCCAAAATTTAGGCAACTTTCTGAAGCTCTGCAGAGAGAAAAGCTCTGAGTGGTTCTTGCTGAGAGCTCTCTGCACTGGATCCCAGAGGGTGCTGAGTTCCCAAAGCACTCACCGTGTTCCTGGAAAAGCAGAGTGTTCCCACATCTAGAGAGGATGTTTCTGTAGCCCCTTCCTCTTCTGTTCCTCAGCACTGCCAGGTAGTTACTGCCAACAGCACTAGCCATTTTCACTGCAGTACACCCAGTTGCTTCAAAGGAATTTTTGTGAAACCAGAGTATCCCATATTGTCAAGAGTTAATAATTATACCAAATATATGCTTGGTGATTAAATAACATGCAGCTGGAAAAATTAATCACTTCTTGCACTGAGCAATGCTTAAGACTTTAAGAGCAGCAATAGTGCAGAATTTAACATTTAAAGATCCCTTGAAATGCCAGAGAATGAATATAAATGACCTGGTGCTCTATAGTATCTTGATACAGTGATGCCAGCCAATGGAAGTGCAGGATTTGATCCTTCTATTTTATAATAGGCTAGTAAATATTTTCTCTTGTGCCATGCTCCTCTTACAAGAATTTGAGTCCAAGACCATCATTCCCTTAGTAAAGCAAAAGTTTAAATTCATTTTCCTTAAGGGCTGATGCTGTCTGTTTACCCCACTGCCTGAGGAGAGAAGAGGTGTTCTTTTTTGTCTGCGCTCTTTCCTTCTTTCTTCATCCTGTTCTGCATTTTAAGATTTAAGACCTTATTTTTCAGAAACCTTGTCCCGTTGAAGAAAAAAAACTAAAATCAAAATATAGTGCCATTTTGTTTGCTTTGCTGAAGGCACAGACCTGAAGAATCAGTGCTGTGTATAAGCTGCCTGACCCTGCAGTTTCTCTTACCAGGGGCTCATTTGTATGCAGAGGGGATTAGTCAGAATTTACTGTAGCTTCGCCCTGGGGAGCTGTGAACTCCCTAGGAATATGCTCTGACGAAAGCGTGCAGTTGGTAAGATTAGAACAAACCCTTCTGCTACAGAAAGTGCCTTGGTCACTCACTAGGCCTCCAACATTGAAATCATTTTCATTTATAACCTTTTTGATCATTCAACCTCAAAGAAGCCTTGGCTTTTATGACAGCTTGCACCAAAATTGCCCAATTATTTGGGGGGGGCGGGGAGGAGAGGATTGAGGGAGAATCTGAAAACAGTCAGATGTGAGAGACAGGGCACTTGATCTGTGCTCATGGCTTTTTCTTCCCTTCTCCTACCAATATTTTTACAGCTGTTGACATATATTGAGTTACATGTGGCTGTGCCATATCCCCGTGGTATAGTTTCAAAGATCTGTTCACCATAAAGTGTGCTGTTCTCAAGTAAATGACTCTGACTTCAAGAAAGCACAGTAGTTTAAATGTTACTATAAATACAGGAGCTAAGACATTTTAATTATAATTTTTGAGTTATACAGTGCTCTGTACGTACACCAGGCATTTACAAAAGGCTGGGGATGTGCTCAGGTTACTGTGCTCTCTCGTGGATAAGGCAGTAACTGCAAGCAGCTCGTTCTGCTGATCCCCTTTATTTACGTGGATTTGCACAGTGTTTATTGACAATGAACATCTTACATTTGGGAGCTCAGCTGTGAGAGCTAAAGAAGGCAGAAAAAGAGGCAATTCAGAAAACAGTATATTCTAACGCATATTCAAGAGAATTTTTTCGCTTTGGGATATCCTAGAAATGTTACTTTTGTTGGAATATGTTATAACTTTAGTTAGGAAATACCAGCACATCTATTGTCCTTTCAATGCCCTTCTAACTCGCATCTGGTAACTAGGGCAGATTGAGAATTCAGTACTAACAGATCTGTCAAATTTTTGAGAAAATCCCAGGGTGTGAATTCATTGCTGATTAATTTTTTTCATCAGTGTAGCAGTCTTGGCTTTAGTGAAGTTATTCCTAATTTGCTCTGATGAAAGGAGTAAAAAAACCCATTCTTGAAGTGGGTGCTACTGTCTTGGGAATAAATAGGTACAGGGTGTGGGGAAAGCACAGATGTGTGCAGTATGTGCCAGGAGGTTCATTTTTAGCTGTCACTGGGTTGATGGTGCTATTTTATTTTTTTAGCTTGAAAACAAAACATAAAAAGCTTTCACAGGATTTTATCTTGTACATCAGTACCAGTTATGCACAATAAAGGTTTCCACTCTGGATATGGAGATCTGACTCTTTGAGTTTCGACTGGTACATACAGTAGAATGGTGACTATAAGCCTAAACAATTGTGCAGTGTGGTGACATTGCCCTTTGGAGAGTTCTATTGAGATCTATCAAATCAAGTATCAATAGGAGTCCCTAAATGAATTTGTCTCCCTGCTTTACCTGTGACTGAGTCACTCTAATGGAGATTTCAGCTATCTCTGCTGTGACTACTGCAGTAAAAACAGCTTGTCTCAGTGCCTTCAGAGCCTCAACCACTATTCACTGGAATCATTAAAAAAAAAAATTTCGATAAATGAAATCAATTTTGGATCAGGCCTTTACTGCAGGCTTGGATGCCCATCGTTGCTGATGGTGTGGTTTTGGTCATGCAGTCTACCTATCTACATAAATTAATAAATAGTATACATAATAGATGGCACACGTAGAGTGAACCACATCTTGTGGCTGCCCTTAAAGACTGCTGCAGTCTCCAGCAGCATTTCCCATGGCCTTGACAAGAAAAGCTGCTGAAGTTGGAGGCCTCTGGGCACTGTGGAAGTCCTCAGTGCCATTGCCAGCAGATCCTCCTTGACCATTAAGCAGTGCTTCTGTGTCACTCAGCCAGGGAACACTATGTACTTCCATTTAAAAACAGTTGTGAAGTCTCCTGAGTAGGAACTGAAAACCCTGGACCACCATCAGAGCTACATCCTCTGGCCTTTCCCCTCCGAAATCGTGACAGCTATTTTTTAAGATGTTTTTGAGTAGCAGTGGGAAAGCATGCAGGCTGCAGGGTTTGTAAGAAGGTACTGAGGGCATCTAACCAACTCTTAACGTCTTTTACTGGATTTGGGCTCAAATCTTTGTGTGCTTCCTTTGCTTATAACTTCACCTCTTTTGTGAATCAAACCCAGCTTTTCTGTTGTGCAAATTGTACAGGAGAGTGAGGTCCAGAGAAAGATTTCTTTCTCCCTCTGAGCACTGCTACAAACTCTTACTGAAGAGAGCAAGACCATTCATCTTTAGCGCCTTGCAGGTTGTTTTTTCTTTCAAAAACTTCTTTCAAAGTCCAAGCATAGGCAAGTGATCTGAATGATGAGAATAAGCTGCAAGCCCCGTACTGGTGTACCTGGTCCCTGGGCAACATTTCAGGTGGCAAAGGCCGTCTGTTTGGGTTTGCCTTATGGACGTTTCTGTACGTGATACCTTTTATTATCCATGCTGGTTAAGCAAGGCTCTTCCTGAGACAAGGACTAGGATGCTTTGGTAACACTTTATTAATACGTAGTTGGCTGTATACAAATGAAGAGTTTACTTAATTGATTAATTAAATATATATTACATTTATATAACTTTTTGTTATATAAATCAAACCCAAGCAATAACAACTCCTGTTGCTGGAGGCAGCTTGTGGGCCAGCTACCTTGCAAGCAGATGTCTGGCTGTGAATTCATCAAAGGATTGCATGTACAATTCTTGGCATTTCTTCTCATTATCACAATTATCAGAGAGTGTGGATGAGCTGGTTTTCCCCTACATCCCGTTGGATGGTTGCTTTCCAGGGAGGAGCCTGGATGCAGGCAGTGTCACCGATGCAGCATCTTCCTTGTCCGTGCAACCACCAGGGATGCACTGGCTCAGGCAGGCTGGGGCTGGGGCTGGCCTCGAGGCTCTGTCAGAGAAGGGCAAGGGCATCTCAGCCACTCCTGGGGCAGCCAACCAAGACAGACTCCTTCCTGCAGCCTGAAAAACTGGGGCCCGGTCACCTCCTTCTCTGTCTTTTAAATGACTTGTATTTGTCCAGTCTGCTTAAACTAAAATTTAAGATTTGTATTCAAAGGTACTGACTGACATGTTTCCTTTATGAATTCTTGTGGATTACTATTGATTTTTTACTGTGGTTTTCAAAATCCTACTTCTAGGACTCTGGAGATTTCCCTGCTGCAATAATAATGTATTGTCATTCTTAATATCTCAGATCCTTGACACAATATTCATATTAAAACCACAAAAAAGTTACATTAGAGTAACACCAAGGGTCTGAGTCGAACCCACCAAGACAGGGGAAATCAAAGTCAAGGATGAAAATTAGGGCTGACACTGTGAAACATATCCCATTGTACTTAAGTACTGGAGTTCATCTGTGATTGCAAGATCACTTGTGTTTGAGAGATGGATTCTTCCATACGGCAGGAATGAGTTATGATGTGTTGTAAATCCCAAGGATTAACTGTTGTAGTTGAGAGTGCCTATTTTTGTGGAGAGCTACATAAGCCAGCATTATGGAAGTCACTTTAACATATTTTATGAACTTTTGTTCTCTTTCACACACACAGGGCTATTAAAAATTCATTCTGCATTTCTGCCACTTGCATAACAATTCTGTATCAGATTGTTCAGGTCAATAAGGAGAGACTAGAAATATCACAGCATTATCTGTTTGAGCTTGTAGCCATTTTCCCTCTCACTTTATTGCCCCCAGAACATTATGCAGATATGCACTGTCATTTGCATGAGTTTTAGGGAGTTTGATTTATTCACCTCTGTGATGTAAATGTGTTGTGTGAATGCTTGTTGCACTATGGAAGTATTGGAAGGCCTTCCATTTGACTGTGTCTTTTTGACCTTTCTCATACTGTCTCTTTGGGAGTTAAATTTCTCCAGTCACACTTTTTTCTTCCTAAATTTGAGAGTTTACTTGAGTTGTTCTTTGGTCTCTCAGTGTGCAATGCAAAACCCTGTGGAGTGTTAGGAGAGAGAGATGAGAAATAACAGGGAGATTGCCCATGGCTGAGGAGAGGCTGGGAGGGCATTGCATGCTGGTGGACATCTCCAAGGGGTGTGGGCTGCTCATTTGCATGGGGTGCACGTGGTTCTCTGCTCCCATCACCCACGTTAGCACCAGAGGGGAGTAGAAATGTTCTGACAAAATTAAACAAATCAAACTTGTAGGTTTATATTTTAGAGCAGGGTGTTTTAACCATATTTTTATTAATGGTTTTAGAAATAGCTGTTTATCCCCCTTTCCATCTGCATCTCTCTTCTGTTATTAATGCTCACATGTGAATCCATCTGACAGTATCCTCCTGGTTCACTGAGGCAATGTGAAAGGGTTTCTTTATAAATGAGAATTATGGGTCATTTGCATACATCTAGGATCTCTTTTTTTGGTGCTGTTCTGAGCAGTGAACAGATAGGGACAGGAAGTAGATGCATGGATTCCCATCAGAGAGGAGCATTCAGACCTTGTGAGATAAAGCACCTGAGGAACTCCACACACATGGATATGCACAGTTTGTGCAACATGACTTGGCAGTTGCCGGGCTTGATTATGACTAAGGGGCATGTGACCATGGATTATTTTGACATAGATGTTTACCAGCTCTACTTGTTACCTGTCTCTGAAGACACCAATGGACTAAATTGAGGTTTGGTGTAATTAAGTGGGACTCTGTAAAACCCCAAATCTGTGCTGTGGTGCACGAAATGTCCCACTATGTTTGGATATTCACCAGCACTTGTAGCATTTGTGTATGTTGTTTGCTGTTATGAATATTCTGATACTGGAAAGCACAGCATTACCCCAGGTGCTTTCAAAGATGTGGCACTTCCTAGATTAAATTATTTTCGGAAACGCCAAATGAAGTTACAGGTTTACCTGGAAAGCTTATTTTCCTCTGGAGAGATAGCTAATGCCTTTCCCTGATCACACTGCTGGCACTTTGCATTGGTTAACATGATTTGAATGGTAAATGCTGGTAACTTACTGAGTCAGCTTGCAACTATTGGTTCTTCAACCTACTGCAAATCACAGATTTTATCATATCCACCAACATCCCCAAAGTGTAGTGTAAATGTTGGGAAAAGATGTGCAGTTACTGCTTGCACGTACCATTGGTGTGAGGTATTTCACTTGAAAATATTAAATAACATTGGGTCACAAAACTCTTAAACAGAGGAAAACGTTAAAGGAGCCATTAAAAACACAGATGTGCCCTAACACTATCACAGCTGATCAGTTTAAAGTAAATCCAGTATTTCCAAGAAAAAAAATTGGGTTTTGTCCCTTTGAAATTATGTATGCCTGAGTTACTCTTTCAAGTGAGTTATAAATCCCTGTAAATGGGGTTAGCATTGGAATGAGTTATAGTTACAAAAATTGGAATGAAGATAAATCATGTTTCCTTGGTGAAAATCTAATAATAGCTGTTGGGTCCATACAACACTGCTCAGATGTAGATCCCCTGTTCTGTGACCGTGATGCGCTCTGAGGAGCTCACACTGCCTGCTCCTGAGATCTGGGGCTACAAGGCTCAATAGTGGGCACTTTCAACATTTTAAGAGTTTTATCAAAATGATGACACTTGAACTGATGCAAGCAGATGTGCACCTCAAATGAGGACACAGACTGGATTGCTTAGTTTTGGAAGAGTCAAGATGAGATTTTTTTTTTAGTTTAAGAGTGATGATAATCCTGAGTCTATTTAAGGGTCACAGGGCCAATGCAGCTTCGTTAACCTGTGCCAGAACAAGGCTTTTTTGGGGTGATGGGGATGGATTGGTGGTACAAAGACATGCATAAGAGCACTGGCAGGGTGGAGTGGTGCAGCTCTGGCAAGGTATGCTGACCTCCCTGACCTGGTACCCTTCACAGGAATTAAGTTTGTTGGTTTACAGAGTCAGACCTTAAAAAAGAAATTAAAAAAAATCCTTTGAGGTCCTCCCTATACTTTTCTAGGAGAGGTATTGGGGAGCTCTTGCTAACAAGAATCTTGGAGAATTATTAGTATTAAACTGCTGTCAAATTACCAAAGTGTAACAATGTACAGGACATGCACTTTCAGCCACTGTCTCTTCAGTGTTTGGATGAATGTCAAAGGGAATATTTTGTGACAGTTCCTTGTGACCCAGATTCCACAGAAGTCTCTTATAAAATAATCTTTGAGTGAACACTACTCGCACGTCCTAAGGACACCTCATCCCCGTGAACCCAAAGGTAGGAGTGAAGCTGCTGTGCACTGCGAGATCTGTGACTTTCTATCTGAGAATTTTGGTCTTGTTTGATAGTTCAGCCTTTGTGCCCTGCAGATCCATTTTAAATTGTCTGAAGCAGGAATAAATCTATTACAATGACCACCATTTAAAAAAAAATACAAGATGGGTCTGTGAAGAGGTGTTAAAAAGTAGAAATGAAAGGGAGAAGTTGTAAGAAAAACCTGTTCATTGGACAGACCTGCAATGCAGTAAATAATAACCTCAGAGGTGAAAGACAGCCTGTTCTAGAAAAAAGGCAGTGGAAAGGACTTTTTTTTAATCTTTTTTTTAATTTTTTTTTTCTGTGGGTCTAGGGGAGAAAAGGTCCTTTATTCTTTAGTAACTTTTCTGATTTTAAATATGTGCTTGTCTGGTCATGAGGAGCAAGGTCATTCCTACTGCTCAGGGCCTAGGCTTTGTGCTGGCGTTGGCGGGAGCTTCTCTCCTCTCTCCTTTTCCTCCCTCCCTCTATCTCTCCTTTTCTTTTTCTCCTGAGGTGCAGATGGCCACATTTGCAGGTTAACTGGAACAGCTGGAGGCACATTATTAGCTTCCTGCTGCTAACTCATATTTGCTTAGATTTTTTTTTTTTTAACAGCAACATAATTTACAAGTAGTAGGCCAGTGACAAAGCTGGCATGTTCTAAATCCGCATCTGATTTATATAATGCTGTTGCTTATCAGTGAATGAAGTCATAATTATTGCTTTGTACCATTAAATAGCATAAATATATAAACTGTTACACAAATTGCAGCAAATGTTTCCTCTAGGGAGCTCTAGACAAAATTTTAATGTAGTACATTTGTCTGTGGTGGCAGTTTCTATGGTATATAATAATGTTGATAAATTTTACTGTAGCAAGTGACATTTTATAACATTAATCCTGGTGGTAAAAATCTGATGAATACTACAGCTGTACTAGTGGGTGCAAGAAGAATATAAGCTTTTGACACCAAGTGAATTGATTTTAATAGTTCTTTAAGGCTCCAAAGCACAAGAATGGTGCAGAAATCCTTCACTGGATGGGAAGAGGACTCAGGCAGGTGCTGGACAGCGAGGCACTGGGGAGCTTGACTTGATGATGGTGATAATTAATTCTTTTTAAAATCTTTATTGATTAATACATCCTTTGTTCGAAAAGCAAAAGAAAACCAAATGGTGCAATGAAACCCCTTAAAATCCCCACCAGTTACTTAAACTCAGCACTTGTGAGTGAAGACCCTGTAATAAGTAGAGCTGCAGCCCTGGGCTCAGGTGGTGTTTCAGAGGTCAGACACAAGCCCTGCTGCCTGTGCTGGGGGCTGCTGAGGGGGAGCCAGTGCACGAGTACATCCCACATGGCCGTGTGGGAATGTGCCACTGGACAGCTTAGGACACAAGGACTGCCATGAGAAGTTCTTTCTCTGATTTGACCTGTGTGTAGCAGGAATAGGCTGGTACTGGCAGGTTTCAGCACCTGTCAATAACAGCATAAATGATGTCGTAGGTTTTGCAGTCCTCTTGAAATTGCAGTCACGTTGCTTTGTGATCCAGAGCCCAGTGCTCAATTTGAGTGGGGTTGGCCCACGCTCTCTGTGCAGGCACTGCCAACAGTGCTGGGCCCAGGATAGTCCCCGTTAGAAAGCCCTGAGATTGTCACCACTCCTGCCTGAGGTGCCTGGCTTCGGTCATGGCTGAAAGCAGCTGGTGCACTCCCCTCCTCGGAGACACCTGCCAGGCATGGAGGCAGAGGGGGCAGCCCCAGAGCGAGCCTGGGCTGTGCCCTGCCTGTCCTGCCAGCTGTCTGAGGATTGGTTTGGTTTGGTTTTGTTCCTGGAAATAAGGAGTGCTTATTTTCTCCAGTGAAGCTTTCTAAAATAAATGGATAACTCATAGGAGAGGCCTGGAGGGCACTGTACTTGGGACACCTTTGTAAAAATGAAGAGCAATGCACTTTTTGTACTCAGTTCATTTAGACTGCCATGACCCTTCCCCACCTGAAAGTGTATTTTTCCAGTTTTCTTCATGACATGACTTCTTTCCTTTTCAAATTCATGTCTCTGTTTCAATGGCATCAAAGATGGACCAACAGTGTTAAAATTGCAGCCCCCTGGCCATAGGGAAAATCCCAGTGACTTCAGGCTGAAGAGCATTGAGGTGTCTGACACACATTGTGGCATGTTGATGCATTTTCCTTGTGAAAACCTGACATGTCCTGTATGGATTTTCCCTCAGTTGTTTGTTTCCTGCATTTCACACGCCCACAGTAACTTTCTTCCTCTTTGGAGAAATCATTTGTTTTTTCCTGCTGAGGATTAGTTTACTGTTCTCTCTCTGGGCTGAAGTTCTGATGTTGGAACAATGTACAAGGAATCTCCCCTTAAGGGTGTCGTGCCTTCCTGCTCCTCTGTACCACCTGGGGACTAAGAGCAGAGAGCTAAGCAGCCCCCCCTCACCTGGTGGCAAGGGGAGTGCTGGTCTTTACACTCACCCTTGGAGATACTCGGGTATGGGCTATAAACTTTGCTACTGGCTTAAGCAGTTGGAGTTTTAGACACCAGCATTGCTTTTAAAACACGCGTGTGCCTGAGAGCACTGCACCTCACAGCTGTGGTGCTGAAGGCATTGCATTACAGGCAGTGACGTGTGGGAAGCCTGTGGCAAAGGCAGTTTTCCATAGGAGCAGTGTGGAAGTGCAAGGAATGGGAGTGGATGGCATCGTGCTGGGAGTTCCTTGCTCCACTTTTTTTGCCTGGGCTTCCTCAGTCAGATCTTTCACCCCCACAGTGAGGCAGTGTCTCCAGGATGCTCCATCTGTGGGCCTTCCCCTTGCTCTGGCTGCTGGCCAGAGTGGCGGGTGAGGGAGCTGAGATCCATGACTGGTGGTCTCTGTCCCTGCAGAGGACCACAGGAGGTGCTGTGGGAGTGCCATGTAGCCATGGCTTTGGAACCCTGAGATTTATTTTGAAAGTGCATCGCTTGTTAACCTTGCACTTCTTAGTAAATTCCTGTACAAGGCTTTATGGTTTGTCCACTGATTAAAAAAAAAAAAAAAAAATTATTCTCATGGGTCCGCCAGTAACATTTTTAGAAACAAACACATTTTATAATGTACTCTGGAAATGTGAATCCTAAGCTGTAAGATATGTTTGCAATGACTAATTGGCTCAGCTCAATGCATACCTGAATCATGGTTAATAATAGCAGGGGCTGTGCAACCTTTGTTATGTATTGTGCAATACTGCAGTGATTCCTGGCACCCCGTGGAGACCACCAGGCCAGCCCCAGCACCAGGCACTTTACAGAAACTGCCTCAAAATCTTATGAGAAGCTGCTGTGCTCTCCCACAATGCAAACCAGGTGAGCAGCCATAAGCTTGTGCTGTTAGTCCTGAGCTCACAGCCTCCCCCTCGGGCAGCACCAGTGGATGCTGGGCTGTGGGTAGGTCTGGCTGTGTTTATTCACTTCAGCATCTTGATGCAATTACAGGGGTGATGTGTGTCCTGCCAGCTTGGTCCATGGCAGTGTTTGGTTTGTCTTTAAAGGATGGTGAAGATGCATTTGATGCCTGTGCGTGAAGCAACAGGGCCATCTAGAACAAAAGCCTGCGTTACATTTACCTTGCAAAGTTGCTCTGCATTTGTGTGTCTACCACAAGCGCTTATGCTTCAATGCAGTGTGTAATTTTTTTTCAGCTACTGTAAATAGATCATCTTTACAGACCACAATAAAATGTTTGTGTGATGCTTAACTGTACATTAAGTAAAAACCTGCATTACAATATCCCTGTATTCTTTCTGTTGGGTAAATAAAAGCATAAAGACAAGTATCCCCACCACTCCCATTACCACGCTCAGCACTTAGTTACATCAGAAAAATGAGGCATTGTTCTGCCAACTTTTGTTTCCCTCCATTTGTGTTACCACTTATGAATCCAGCATGCCGACCTATGCAGCAATTACTTCTGAAATCCAGCTATCATGGCACACGTGGGTACCACGGCACAGCTACTGCCAGGGGTTGATGGTTAGCACTGGTCTCCTGTGCTTGCAACTAGAGCATTAAGTGTTTGAGCTGGCGTATAACTAATAGCATTTGGAAGGTGTAGGTGTTACGTTGTCTACTGAAGCACGATTTGTATTGCATTAAAGCATCCTGGCATTTTTAAACAGGCTAAAGGGGTTTTTCAGCTGTGGTCAATTATTGGGCTGTTACACCAGCAGTGTGCAGGGTGTTTGGGTGGTCACAGAAGTCTGTATTGTATTGACACCTCGCCCAGGCCTTTGCAGACCGGCTGAAGCAGTTGATGTATTTTGCAGTTCATCAGCTGTTTGGCACTGTTGTGGGTTTATAAGGATATTGCAAAATCTCCTCTTATATGCTTTTGCTTGACTGTCCTGTTCATTGCTCATGTCTTCTCCTCTTCCTCTTAAGACTGAGCACTGGGACTGCACCTTCACTGCTGCATAAATTCGCACAACTGAATGTTCTCCCCTCCCCTCCCCTTCCCTCCCCTCCAGACATCACGAGGGCAGGATGCAAGGTCAGCTACTGCAGTTCAGCTCGAGATCAAGTCAACTATTTTACAGGGGATCTGGGGGCAGGAACTGAGGTTCAAAACTGCCTCTGCTTGTATGGAGAAATCAATATTTAGCCATAAAACTAGGAGAGGCATGATTTGGAATCACAGTCTGAATGAGAGGGTTCCAGGATTGTCATAGAAGATAAAACAAGAGGAAAACATTTTGAATTTACTCTTTGTGTATTGAGGCCTTTTATTATTCATCAGTAAGTAAATATAAGCTAAGGGAGTGATTTGTTTCTAACAAGCTTATAAAATACTAGAGTCATTTGTGAGTTTATTGGAGTGCTGATTATAAACATTCCCTCATGCACACTCCTTTGTGTCAAATTAACATTCAAAATACAAATATTGTATCTTTGAATATTTCTGTAATCTCTTCCCAAGTATTTGAAATCTTTGATGAGAGATGATCGACGATGTTACGTGAAAAGTAGTCAAGCGCTCTGTCACAGTTTTGGACATATTTTTCATTTCTTTGGCATTTGCTTTGCTCATGCTGCTTCTTTGAATTGCCTGCTCCATGCTCTAGCATTTAGGGGTTTGATACAATGCATAATTGATGCTCATCTAGCTGCAAAGATTTGACTGTTGTGTGAGCCACGCTGCCTGTGCACCACTTCCCGGGATGTGTCCGCAACTCGTCAGTGCCAGTGTGCGATGGGAGGAGTGGCTGGTCGTGCTGGGGCTGGGTGGCCTTGGCGTGGCTCCCTACAGCCTCCTGGGGCAGTTCAGGCACACAGGTGGCACCAGGGTATCAAGGGTCTCCCAAAGTGCTCCCTCAAGGAGCTGGACTTCGTGGCCTCACAAGCTTCAGGTGTGAATAGAAAGGAAGCCCTGTTCTCACACTTCCTCTTGTGCAGTAATGCACGTTCTCCTGGTAATCCCAGGGAATAGAAATGTAAAGAATAGGCATGATCTGCCACTCATCCCTTAGACCATGGTTTAGACCCATCTTCTGCAGGCAGTTTTCCCAAAGGATAAGCTGCGTGGGGAAGGCATCCTGAGGCCAGGGTTCTCAGAGTGCTGCTGGCTGGGACCAGGGAGCTTTAGGGAACACATCTTGGCTGAGCTCCTTGCTGCTTCCATGGCTACAGAAGTGCCCCTTGACCCTCTCCATGCTGGTAGAGCAGGTGTGTTTGTCATTTAATGGAACTGACCTTTTATTTTTATTTTATGATTTTGTTTTCCCCCATTCCCACTAAAACATTGCCTGTATTGTCAGTACCCAAATTCTTTGCTTTTCCTATTGGTGTGTACCTTGTTTTTACTAAGCAGAGGAAAATCCTGCAAGGGTGGGTCTTAGGCTAACATTATTATAGCTGCTGCCATTTAAAAAGTCAATTTTTGCCTACAGGCAAAGTATTGTTATCAGAGTTCGTGCCTGTTTTGCATATATACGGTTGTATCTTCCCTACCTCTCTGGGGTGACAGGAGCAAATGCCGACTTCTTAATGCTGATCGTTGAATCTGAGGTTAAAATAAGAACTCACAAAAAAACCAAAAAAGAATAATAAAATTATGGGTAGCAGGTCTCTGACAGGCTTTTGTTATTTCCTTTTTGGTTGAAGCAGGGACTTCATGATGGCTTGATGAAGAATCTTACTTTATCTGAGGGTGCAGCTGAAAAATAGCTTGATCTTTCCTCATTTTTCACTCTTTCTCAGTGACTTTTGCAGAGCTGTGGAATGTGGTCCTTCTCATGTGGGCTTATTAGGTGAATACCCCTAAATCTCTTTCAAGTTCAATGATTGCACATCAGGCCTTTCTCTACAGCCATCCTACTACACCTTTTGGATCTTTCCAGGTCATCTCAGCCATGCTTGCATGGCTCCAGCCCGTTCCTACCTCTGAATATGCCATCCTGCTGGGAACATCTTAGTGCTTCATTTTGGGCAGGGGCTTAGAACTTGTTTTTTAACTTCTGAGGATGAGTAGAGTTGCAGAGAGCCCAGGAAACCTTTGCAATGCCATGAGGCCAAGATCTGGGTGAGTTTAAGCAAAAATAGCTGTGTAGGAGTCCTGCTGTTAATGAGCCATCAGAGCCTTCTGGATGTCTGTGTTTTGATACAGTGGCATGCTCACACTTTCCTGTGGCTGAAAGAGGGCTGCTTCAGCACCATTGGGTTTTCCAGATACCTTTATTTGAGCAAAAATACAAACTTTCCTTATATCTTACACTAAGTTTTCTGTCTACAGCATAAGAGTTTGCATATGGCTTTCCTTAATGGATTAAAAAGCTAATGACATATAAAAGGAAGAAAATGTGTTTCTAAAAAATAAATAAAACCAAGCTGGCCATCTTGTGCACTGAGAGCATATCTGCCAACAGCCATATGCCTGACTGAGCTACTTATATTAAAATAGAAAGGGATTTGTTTACAAAGGCAGAAGCCAAAGTCCTCTGAGTTTAGGAGCCTGGAAGAAGGTTTCTGCCTGTGTTGCCCACCCACTGATGCCCTTTGCAACCCTGCAGGATGAGTGTGCTGGCCTTGAGCTCTCTTTCTGTGCAGAGCTCAGAGTAACTGCTTCAGTGCTGCCTGTCCAGCTCCAGATCATATGTGAAGGGTGCAAGGTGGCTCGCTCACGTGCAGGACAAAGAACAAATGTAAAACTGTTATTAGTTTGGTATTAGGTTTTATGTATTGTATTCAGTGTTTGTATGTTAGGTAAGCACTACCCAGAGTAACTTTACAGCCTGTGTTATGCAGAGCCCTTTCTCAGCAGTGAGATCTCTTCCAAAAGGTCGCTGGGTTACAGTTTTTCTCCTTATTCGAGATGAAGCTGCCACAGGGTATGATTTCCACCTGGACTGCGGAGTGTTAATCAAGCAAATTCCTCCAACATCAATGGAGATGGTCTGTACGTTTACTTGTGCATATTCTCACAGTACAAGAATATATGTCTGCATAATGCAGAGGTGCTTAAGATATTTTCTTGTTTTCATGCAGATTCTTCTTTTTGACTGCCTTAAGGAATATCATGCGTTACTGCACCATAGGATTCCTGACTTAAAATATGTCTGATAGGGGGGTTTCATTCTTTTGGGCATATTTGCACTTAACGAGCTTTGAGAGATATTCATGCCATGCAAAATCAGTTACCTATCTTAGCCAGCCAGACCTTATTTAGTCACCCTTGGTTCCCTCTATTTGCAATGGCATCTCATTTTGTCAGCTCCAATAACTGGTTTGTATCCCTGAGCTCCAGCCCTGGTCTGTGGGGAGAGGGAGTGAGGGAGGGGCCTTGGTGTAGGGGTGTGGGACAGGAACTGGGCTGGGCTGTGACGTGTTCAGCCCTCATACAAACAAGTAAGCTCTGGTGCAGTTGTGCTGAATGATCATGTCAAGATAGCTGGGTAACCACCATTTTTATTTTCCAAGAAAAAGCTGAGATATTTCTGAGTTTTTTGCTTGTCTGCATGTGTTTCAGAGAAAAAGTTTGGTCTGTAAGTTGCTAAAAATGCCATAAGAGATTGCTTTTTAACCAAAGGCTTTTCCCTCGCAGTACTGTTTCTTAATAAGAAATTGAATCCCTGTTTAAAAGAAATGCATTTGTTTAATCTGACTAAGTGGATGCACACTGCCCCAGCATTATGGGGGTGCAGTGTCTGAGCTCTTTGGTGATCTGCCACAGAAATAATGCTCATGGCTGGTTTTTGCTTGCACTTATAACTTTATGCCCACTGTACCATTTCCCAGATATCTATACTAATGTAAGCTTTAATTTGACCATAGCATATACTGCTATAAAGTATATTCACATTGCTGGATACGTATTTCCATGTTTATGCAGAATTTGCAATATTGGAATAAGGCCCCTCGTACCAGTTCACGTGTCCTCACTCAAGAGGCATTGCACCAATGCAGGGATAATGCAATTTTTCTTTGCTGATGCAAATAAAACTCTACCCTTCCCCCCACTCCCTCAAAAAAACCCCAGAAGTTTGACATTTATTGTATTTTGATGCCTTAAAGAACCTCCAGTGTTTCTCAGTTAAATTGTACATTTTCGTGTTTTCATTTTGCTAAATGTTCTGTTTTTATTTCTCCTTTTACCAGTTTTTCTGCTTCCCTGATGCCACCATGGGAGTGGTTAATGCCTTTCTCCTGCTCTGTGCGTTGCTGGGTGTAGTTGACAACAACTGGCTTGTAGCCTGTCTGTCATGTTAATTATATATTATTAGAGACCATTAATCTGATGATTATTTACACGATAGATTTAAAGTCTATCGTGTCAATGTGTACTTGGGAAATTGTAATCTGAAGATCAGTGATACACATCAGCGGGACTTTGCATGTTTAAAACATACCGTGTGCTGTCCCGAATGTGCCCGGTTAGCTCAGGAGGCTGCCTGCCCTCACTGGGATCCCCACCCCAGGAGCAGGCAAAAATGCCTTTAAGCAGACAAAAATGCACCCAGAGTTTGGCTTTTGAGCAGTGGCTGTGGGATGCAGCTACCACCCCGTGCACAGGTGCCCCGGGCAGGGGAGGGGGATGTTGGTGAGAGGGAAGGCTTTGCCTTTGGCAACTCTCACTCACATCCTGGCAGCTCTGGGGGCCCCTGTGTCACCACAGTCGAGGCACACTGGGCCTGCAGGAGGTCTGGGTGGAATGCAGTGGGGAGGGGGCACCTTGCGGCTCTGGTGGCCCTGGTGCTGAATCTGGGGAATGTGCCAGGCCTGTAAAATGAGTAAAAAGGGCTTTACACCCATTTCAACTCGGTTTAAAGCTTTGCATGTTTTAAAAGCACTTGGCATATTCCAGTGGGATGTTTAATAAGAGTATAATGATGTTTTAATTTTAATTTTTAATTTCACAAGAAGAATAGATGCCAAGTAGATACTAGTTATTGCTGTTTGTCTGTATTGAGCTCTTCGATGTGATATTGTCAGTAGGTTGGGAGGATGAATGTATTCCCTCTGTGTAACAATGCAGGGAGCTGCTCCCAGAGAAGAGAAGAGAGTGGAGAAGAGACCAGGAGTAATAAGGGATATTTAGGTTTCAGCAGCACAATGGCATGAGAAAGGATAGTGCATAATGGGCTGTGTGGCCATGGGCTTGGATTCAGGGCTGTGTTACTTCAGTTCCATCAGGTGTTGACATTAAACTTGAAATAACACAACTGTGAATATTTCAAAACATGGAAATACATGACTTGGGTTGAGTTGTGTTCTTATTAAACTCTAGTCATTCTTAGGCATTCATTTGTCTGGATAAAGCTAATTCTGTGTGTGGGTGTATGGGCTTGCACCCTCAAAGGCAGCATGTGCTTCTTTTCCTATATGGGTTTTGCGTTTACATGGAAGCCAAGGGAGTTATTCCTTAATAGTTGATTAACTATTGTGAAGGAACAGCCAGACCTATCAGGCTTTAGTCCACAAAAAGTTTTAACATAGGCTGTTAAAAAAAGGCATCTTCAGAGAAAGGCTGATAAAGTGTGAAGTTACTGTGCTAAAGTATAGTGCATTTCTATAAGTTATCTTTATGCAGTTTTCCAGATTAATATCTAAATCTAAAATAAAGCTCTGCAGGCACGTCCCTCTGGGGCTCTGCAGTCAGCAGATAGATGATGCACAACTCCATGAACTCCTTTGAACTTTCAGATTTTATTTTTCTTGTAAACTGAAAATTAAGTTGATGAAGCTGGGCCCAGCAGACCCATCTTGTGTGCCTGAGGCTCAGCCTTCCCCTTAGGAAAGCAGTGGAGTGGGGGCACAGCCTGCAGGGGAGGGAGGCAGGGGCTCTGAAGCAGCACAGGAACTGCCATCGCAGTCAGTAGGAAACTCCCTGCAATCTCATCCCCAGTCCCTCTGGGACTGTGCTTCTTTTTGATGGTCATTTTAATATTGCAGTGTACTGACATGTACTGGAGGCAGTGAACTTACAAGCTACCCTATAAATAATTTGGCATCTAATTCTGCATATTTTGAGCTTGAGGTCCCCTGAGATGATGAAAGAATTTAAAGCCCGTTGTGTGGTTGGGCTAATTTAGCCTGGAAAAGAATACCTTTTTGAGGGCAAAGAAGTACATGACAAGAAACCTTGTTTGTTACCAGGAATCCATGAGCTCTTCCTCTAGCCCCTATGTTTGCCAGCAAGTTTTGTGGCTTCTGTCTCTTAATATCTTCCAGATTTCCCAAATCCCATTGCCCCAGAGAGCTTTCCCACCTGGAGAAGAGCGATAGCCCCTTTGTGCTGATAGACCTTTGTCCAGGCTGCCTGTCCCTTGGAAAGCTATGAAGAACAGAACTGATTTTAATGAGCCTTATCCAAAGGCAAATGTGAGGAAAACCGACAAAAATACAGAGTTCCCAACATACATTTGTGTGTATTTTTCTTGGTTTTCCCTACATAGTTTCTAGAAAAATCCAAGCCTATGTTATCATTTTTCATTAAAGTGATGTTTCTAACCACGGTGGACAGCTCTCATATCCCTTGAAAACTTATAATAGTAAAATTGTCATAAGCATGAAGCAGGAATGCAAGATTTTATTAAACAATCTTCAGCTCATAAAAGACATCAGTGTTGTGCCATTCTAGATCATATAAATATATTTCAAAGCAGAATCATATTTCAGCAGAGAGATAAAGCACAAAAGAATATGATTAGCGGATAGCAACATAAAATATTAAACCATCTAAGAAGGGGTGTAGGTGTATGTTTATCCACATGGGCAAGTTGGGGGGCGAGAGCAAGGCAAGATTTTGGCAATATATCAGTAGAGCCCATGAGCACAGATATCTGTGGCAATTTGTGTGTGTGTTTTGCAGTGGCGGGGGGGTCTGGCATGGCTTCTCGCAGCGCGGAGCTGGGTGTTCCCGCACAGCCGCGCAAAACACTGAGGGAACATGATGGGTGTCTTTAGTCCGGCAGAGTCGTCAAAGGGAGATATGAGCTCTACCTGGATAAATAAGTATAAATAGTTTTCTTTCTGATATGTGACCAGATTATTTTCCAGTTGATTTCCAGCCAAGGTCCCAGGGGGGCTACAGATCAAAAAAAGATAAGGGTCAGTTACAAGGTTGAGCTCATTCGGCGTTGCCATAGTAACTGACCTCCAGCATCCCTGGGAGGACGGCACCCAGCTCCCCAGGTGACATTTCTGCTGCCACGCCATCAATCCGCTGCCTTTCACCGCCCGGGCTGCCTAATCACTGGGGCACCGCGCTGCAGAGCAGCTCTGTGCCGCCGGCCTGGCCGGGGCAGGAGCACGGAGTCTCCTCACCCTGCAGCTGCCCAAACAGCAAGGAAGGGGCTTGGCTACGTCCTCTGGGATTAATTACAAAAATCTAATGGAGCAGTGTGGTCCAAATGGTTTGTATAGCAGGTCATGGGCTTAGGCAGCAATGGCGGTGAGGAAATGTCATCTGTACAGCAGACATCGTCTTCATCCGATGGGAGCATCTGCGAATTTGCAGATTTGTAGCAGTCACAGTGTGTTCTCAGACCTTGGTTTTACCTCCATTGTTGGATTGTTTTAAATGAATACCAGTGGTGGAGTGTTGCCAGCCAGATGAGGGGTCGAAGGGGTTCTCTGCAGGTTTTGTTTTGGAGAGGGGTGTCCATCACTGTCATCCTACCCTGGTTCCAGTCCCTTACTCCTTCACAGCCACATGGAAAAAATTACTGGGGAAGCTCCTTCTTTTCTTATGTTATAAATTTTTCCCTTTGATTACTTATTTACTAGGAAATGAATTGCATAAACAGAATAGTTCCATGCAGTTTTCATTTTATTTCCCTGTGTTCATTCCAATTTCTATTTATTTCTACTATAATTAGAGCACATGGCCCATTTAATTCTACCAAATTTATGATCTAATGGACAGGAGAAGGTTCTCTGTGAACACAGTATATTAATGCTTTGTTACACTGACTCACAGTATTTCAAAGTTCATTAAAAGCATGGTTAACTCGTGGATGTGAACATCTGAGTACAGGAAAGAAATTCCCCTTTATTGCCTTAATTTGCTGCAGTGGAGTAGAAATATACTGGTCTGGGATGCTATAGTACAGGATGCATGTGGTGTTGTCAGGAATGAGCATCAGATTGTCTTACACGATCTCTCAAATTAGGACTATTGCAGTTATTCCATAAGGGAAAATTTTGCTTTATTAAATCAAGTTGAAGAGAGAAGTTTTAACTAACAGTAAAGACAATCTTGATTTTTGTTGTTCAGATCTCCCTTTTTTGGTATGATAACGTGTCAGTACATGACAGTGTTAATGCATACTTTAATATTGCCATTAATATAGTTATAATTAGAAATGCAGCTGATACAGTACACGGGTTTAATACAGCATTATTAATTATACTGCATCCTCGCCAGGAGGCTGCTGGTGTCGGTTCTCTTAGAGGCTTAGAGACTCATTGTAATATGTATTAAATGCACATTGCTGCAGCAGAAATAGCTTTATGGAGAATCATATTCCCACTCTAAAATGGGCAGAATGACAGTGTAAGTGCTACTAAGCGCCCTATCAACATATTTAAAACTATCCTGCAAACGCACCCAAACTTGGGAACAATGAGCGACGTGCTTTGCCACCGCAGTTCAGCTGGGTCTGCACAACCCACTAATCCTCACTAACAGGCAGTAAATTATGTACCTCCAAATTTATACAAATGCCTGCCTTTGACATCAGTGGGCACCACCCAGGTTTCACCTTCAGGATTCAGATAATCAGCTCTCATTCCTACTGGCTTCCCTCAAGACCAGTATGGAAATAAGTATGTGTCTGCCAGGGATCAAATGCTTTTGGAGACAAAAGTAGGTACTGAAAACATTACAGGATACTATCATCTCCCCATGATACTTTTACACAAAGCGCTCTGTTCCTCTTTTGGCCTGACATAGTTTCAGCCTGACAGAATACAGCAGGCCTGCTTGTTTTAAACAAGAGCATATCCTATTATTTTTTTGAGAAACGAAGTGTAAAATTAATGTTTATTATTTTGAGCTCAGGAAAAAAACAAAAGCCAGGAAACCCAAGATTCTTGTTTGCTGTGCATTGCTCGTTTAGTCCTGCAATCGCTCGATCCCCACACAGATACACTTATGAAGAAATGGGAGAAGATCTGCCTAACAAGCTGTAAAAATCTGCATTTTATTTTACAAATGAGAGGGGCTGCATAATTCACTTGAGTTATGTAGGTCTCTCATAGATGCTTGTCATGTTTAAAAAAAAATATGAATAAGAATGAGGGAAATGATGATATGTTTTCCGTTGCTAACAGCCAGCACCACACATTTGACTGGAACATTGGCTGTCATGCTGCATTGTCAAAAAGCCTCCTTGCATGTGCCTATGTGATCTTATATAATTCAAGGAAGTTATTCTCCAAAGGTGACTGAGTATCCCTATACATGTACTGTGTTTCTGTGTAAAATAATATGCTGTAAAATGCCATAGAGGAGAGAGTGATTATAGCAGCAATTCTATCTATATCTTTGGGCATTTTCATATTTTGAATACACATGCATGAAAAGAGAAACGTTTGTCATGCTAACCATGGTACTTTTTCCCCCCTTTTTTCTTTCTGGATGGTTTTATAGACACAAGAAATACATAATGGACTCCTGTGGGAGTGGAATAAAAACCCCCACTGGTGAGGAGAAGGCCTTATAATTCAGAAGTGGATTTGCAAATCAAAAGGTCTTGCCTCGAGTGGGATAAATTTCCAGATCTGCAGGAACCCATTATGTTTTATTATTTTTCATTCGAGTTTTAGTTTGTTTGTTATGGGTTTAACTATTTAAAATACTGCAGGGATCAGCCAAGAAAATACACAGTCTCTGTTACCTAATTAAACATACCAAGCTTGTAAGAATATACTTCAATTGAAATGCTGAGCATTGTTTGGTTTGGCAGGTTTTTTTTAATTTTACTCAAATTATAGGTATTTAGGCTGCAAAAGGAGCAGCTGTCTAGTCATCAGTATGTGTCTGGTCGTATTTATTAACACATGTGCTCACACCGGACCTCAGGCTGTACTTGAATCACTGTTTTCCAAATACCCAGTATGTAGAGGGTAGAAAATTAATGTCAAACATGATTTCTCTGATTTACTTGTAGAAGGAATTTGTTCCATTCCCCCCAGTACCTGCTTTGTCCTCTGCAGGTTTATTGCAGTGCTTGGTTGCTGTACACAGCAGTGTGGCTGGGCGTGCTCAGCAGGAGGCACATGTCCCTTCCCCATCTCTCCTCCCCTCCAGAACAGATTGCAAAGATTGCACAAAGCCAAAACTTTTCAGGCAAGAGTCTGATGGGAGAAGCCAGCCTTACACTACAGAAAGGAGAGAGGCCAGGTGGGAAGCCCACACATCAGAGAGGGCCACGTGCCTGCCCATAGTGGCTGCCCAAACAGAGCATTGCAAACCTTGTGGCGTTCTAGAAATATCCCAGTCTCTGGTTATGTCTTCCCAGGGAATTTGTAGAGCTGCTGTCATGGAGCTACCAGCCCTTTCATCTTTCTGTTTCTGACTCTTTCCTCTCTTTCCTTTTCTCTTTTTATCTCCTTCCCAACCCACCTGTTTCCTTCTCCCCATACTGCCTCCCCCTTCCCCGTGGCAGCTCCAGTGCCGGCACTCACCATGAGCACCCTGGGCAGGGCAGAGCACACATTGCCATGAGGATTTCCAGAGCCCACCTGGCAGCACAGGCAGCTCTCCACTGGCATATGCTGCTGCACAAGGCACTGCATGGTTTTGTGGTTTTTTTTCTTTTTTTTTTTTGTTATTTTTCACAATGCACCCTTCAAGGCTCATGTGCTCTGGGAATTACCTCCAGCAGCAAACATGCCATGTGCTTGGGTACGGGCTGTGCCCAGCGTCCCAAGTGCAGAATCCTGCTGTTTGCCTGCCCTGGCACATAAATCACCAGCTTCTACAAGGGCTTTGGGTTCCTGAGAGTACCAGAGGCTTTATAAAAAACAATAATCTCCTTTTTTTTTTAACCGCTTTAAAGATAGCAAAAGCTAATTTAAAGCAACTGTAAGCAAAGACAGTGCTTCTGAAGCTCCTATTATTCATAATATCCAAATGTGTTTGGCAAGAGAGTGGTTCATGGTATAACGTAGTAATTAGCTATCTTGGTAATAAAAATTGAAGTGGTGATATTTGAAGATGTGTACAACAAAAGACAGAATTTATTTAAAGTATGTTTTCACGAGAAGTTCATGTGCTGCCACAGTGAAGGAAAGACACATTTTCAGCAAGTATTTGCAGAAACCATCCACAATTTAAAAAAATTTTGGGTAGTTTCTGATTTATATATAAACTGTATGTTATGTTGTCTAAATTTTTTCAACTCCCTCTCTTCAAGCAAACAGTTTTATGTGTAAAAATTGCTTTAATATGGCTTCAGTACCTCAAAAAAAGTTCCCAGCTACACCCAGAACCACAAATTTCAATAAACAGAGAAGCATATCATCTTACAAAAGTGGTAGACTTGAACCAAGGGTAATAATTATTGTTATTTCCCTGAGTTCAGCTAGGATATAGAGGCATTTGAAATGGGCCCTGTGTATTCAATACTTAAAATATGTGACACGGAAATAACACTTTCAAATTACATTTAAAAACCTTCAATGGTCTCTCTTCACCATGGAAAAAGCCAAGAGATAAAATTTAGACTGACTCTCTGCTCTGGGTTCCTGTTATTCTCCAATAGTTCCTTCCTTCCCTGTGTGTTTGCAGTATAGTCTAAGGTGAAGATGGCATTTCAGCCCTCTGTCAGTTTTGGTGTTGAATTCACACTATGAAAGTAGTTTTAAATGCTGTTTGACTATTTAATAATCTATACCCAGGGCAGGGCTGCTCTCCCTTTGTGGTAGGAGGCGAGGTGGAGCAGTGCTGTGTTGTTGGGAGCCTGGGAGCAGGCGCGTGTGTTCCCCACGGGTTGAGTGCAGGGCCGCTCTCATCGCAGCCCAAAATCACCACCCCTAAACGTGGCTGGGACTGTACCCGTGAATGCTCACCCTGCTTTGGTGCTGAGGCCAGGGCTGGGGCAGTGGCTGTGGGTCCCTGAAGCCGTGAGCGCAGGCACAGCCGTTCCTCGCCGACTGCTGCTGCATCCCCGACGCTAATCTGCTGTGTCACTAACAAGTTGTATCATTTGAACCTTGCAGAGGAAGGCATCAATCATGAGTGCAAGCTGTGTAACCAGATGTTTGACTCTCCGGCAAAGCTCCTGTGTCACCTGATTGAGCACAGCTTTGAGGGGATGGGAGGCACATTCAAATGCCCTGTTTGTTTCACAGGTAAGACAGGGAGGCCAAGACAAGCCTCAGCGTGCATGGCTAGATCCAGAAATGACACTCGGGGGATTTGTAAAATACTGTATTCCTTTCCTTGGGAAAAAGAAATACTGTGCTTGGAAATGTTCAGATATTGTCTGTCTGAGTCTGGGGCTCGCTCTGACGAGCAGCACTGTGGCATTTGACACTGAGCAGCACTGCTGCAAGCAGCAGGCTCTGCATGGCCCCCCACAATTCAAACCCTTTACATTATACCTTGTGGCTCCAAGGTGTTATGTGTTTCCAAGTGCAGGACGTGCAAAGTATGGACCTGCTCTTGCAAGGCCTTATTCACCTGAGCAAGGACCCTTTAAAGGCCAGGTGGTTAATGGTCCACTCACACTGCTGAGGCTCACGGGAATAAAGGTTTGATAAGACCAAACTGTACAACTGCATGGTTTTGCCAGCTGTTCTCTCAGAGGTTTCTTTAAGCCCAATTTTCTTACAGTGGCACATTTTTAACTCCTGTCTGAGATTTTGCTAGGTATTCCTTCCCTGTAGATCATTTTAAGCTGTCTCATAAATGAAAATGATCATGGGTGATCTTGTTTTTCAAGGATCTGCAGGGTGCATGCTAAAGGCTGCCTTTTATACTCTCTTCAAAACAGTAGTTAACATCTGCGTTTCCAATCTGTTTGAGAGATGGTGTGGACTTATTGTCAGTAAAGGGGCATGGCAGCACCTGAGATTCCTTAAACTTTGATGGGAATAAGGTGAACCCAAGCTCTTTAGGGTTTGGCTCAAAGTTTGAGAACATGGTTTTTGCATGAGCTTGGAGTTAATTTATCCTTTCCTGAAATGTGCTGTTAAAAAAACCTCTTTGGGTGCATGTGTTGAATTCCACTGAAGAAGTCATTTTCACATACAGATTCATATAAAGTGAGACAAAAATGAAATGAGATATATTATTTAACCAGCTAAAGTCATAATCATAATGTAGATGCTGTGATATTTGTGAGGTTAAATCATCATCCTTTTTTTTTATACCTAATGGCCAACCTATTTAAAAGGTCTAAAAATCGTGGCAAGCCTGCCCTTTCAGATTCACGTGTCTGTGGGAAATGCTGTTCTGGGCCATGTGTCTTCCAGACCAGCCATCAAGGCTTCTCCTGGCCCAGTTGTCCTGCATTAAAAATGCATCCGATGCACCTGCCGTGGGCCCAGGGCTCCCTGTGGGAGTGGTGACATCCTCTCTTTGGTCTGATGACTGAGTTCTTCCAGCTACCCGTGGACAGTGTTAGCTTTATGTGAAATATCAAAAATCCGTACAGGATATAGTGTCTGTTAGAAGTAAGCTGACTGTCAGCCTGGAGACTCTAAATTGACTACTTGTAAGGAAATTCTGCTGAAGAGAGTGTCTGGCACTTCCCTGGCAGATATCCTTGGACTTGTTACAATTGCAAAGACTCTGAAGTGTAGTTCGAGGCGAGATGCCTTATACAAAGCAATCTTAACTAATCCTACTATGTTGTTTCAGTTTTTGTACAGGCAAATAAACTGCAGCAGCACATCTTTGCAGTCCACGGGCAGGAAGACAAAATTTATGACTGTTCCCAGTGCCCACAGAAGTTCTTCTTTCAAACAGAGCTTCAGGTATGTTTACAACAGGAGTAAAAGCAAAGCTAAAGCTGTTGATTTCTCTGTGCAGCCATCACCCTTGTGCAGCATTTAGAAAAGGGGCCTAACCTTAGTATGGTCTCTTCTGCCTTAAACAGTCTCTCAGACTCTTCCTGCCTCCCTGGGTGCCTTGAGGAGAAAGGGGTCTCTGAGCATGGCTAGAATAAATAAATAAATAAGACAGGAGAGAGATAATGATTTATGAGTATTTCTCTTGACAGTAGTGTTGCTGCCTCCTTACATGTCTACGTCAAACACCTTGTAAATAATTTCTTTTTCTCTATTAATAATTTAGGGACTGATTAACATACAAAGACTAAGCAAATGGTAGCTGCCCCATCCCCTTCCTCACTGTTAAGTCAGAAGTAAAGGAATTTTCCCTACTGAGGTATGAGAGCAAAGCGTGGGTGCAGCTCCAACAATGCTTAATTAGAGGCTCCACCAAGGCAGTAGCACATTAACAAGCTGCAGGTTCTGCAAACCAGGCCTTACATAGCAGTTTTCCTGGCAACACTGGAGGCTGCAGCCACAGCAGTTGTAGCCTCCACAAAGCCAGTGCTTGGCCCACATCTGTTCCTGAGTGCAGCAAACCCTCTGGAGGGGCTGGACCCTGTCCTGCTGCTGTCGACACTCTTGGGGCCCCGGCACCGGGGGCCTCCTTAGAGCCATGGCAGTGAGGCTGGGGTTTAAATCACACTGATACTTCTAGTGCTGAACTCACACAGATACTGAAACCTCATGGTGTGTGTGCCTGGAACCTCATGGGGAATGAAGCACCAGAGCCTGCCCTCCTACAGAGCTCATGAGGAGGTGCCCACCCTGGCTGGCCTCACACATATGTCACCTGTATAGCATGGCCACCAAAATACTGCTCCCACCCCCTGGGAAATGTGGTCTTTTTATAGAATGGTACCATATGCCTCATTTAAATCTATTAGCTTTATAAACTATGATTTACTTAAACTTTGGAGGGTTTTTATTTATCTTGCTGAATTCCCAAGCTGCCGCCTCTTGTGTTGTGCTGTCATGCTGTGGAAGGATGGCTGATCTTTTCACTTTGTTGATTTTATTTTTTTTTTTCTCCCAGGGGATCTCTTCTTTCCCTTGTTCTAGCGACCTGATTTGCATAAGTGTACAAAAGTTTTAACTATACCTTGTTAATATTTTAATAAAGTCAGCAGATTTTGGGTTTGTGTGTTCTCAATATGAATACTTTGTGAAGGCAGCAGTGGCTTACAAAGCCAGCTCTGATTTTTCCTCCCATATTCCCCTTAAAGTGGTGTTTGGTCAAAATGCCAGCACAATTAAAATGGGCACACTGGCTTCCTAGGTCACTGCATTAACCTTTAAAATCAGATGATCAAATAAAGAGAACCTGGTTGAATTATAGTCTTAACAGTGGCCCATTTTTTGCAATTAAGAATTTTAATTACATAGTGTTTCAATTCTGAAGTTTTGTGCCTTGCAAAATTGCAGCAAATGTCAGCTTTAATCAGATAAATCATGATTATAATTTTCCAGTTTTTATGCAGAATTTTTGTGCACTGAAAATTTTTCTGCTCATAATAATTACACAAGTAGTTTTGAATGGTGTTGGCTGAATGAAAATTCAATACTTAGCTGCACAGTTTTAGTCTTTATTTCGGTGGTGACTCAGAAATGTCTGTTTACTTGATGCCAGGGAATTTACTAATGCCAATACAGGAGCCAAGGAGGACACAAAATGTGTGTATAAATCCGTTAGAAATGCTCAAGACTTTTGAACCAGTCTGCCTTGGCATGGTTATCTCATTAGTTTCTGATGTGTAAGTTGCCTGTTCTAAATTTTTCAACTATTGGTTATATTTTTGTTGAGTAATGAAGATTTAGTGTTATTTCAGTGAACCAGTTGTTCAGCTGCTAGTTAGGGTTAAATCTGCATAAACCTTTCAGTCTCTTTAACTGTGCAATTATTGTAATGTGGGCAAATCACCATCCATCAAGGGGTTTCGCTTGATGAATTTGACTTTTCAGTTCTGAACTTGCTTTCCCACTGGCATAAAATAACTAGTATCAAAACCTGAACCTACACATTGTTTCACTTCTTCGTATTCATAAGTGAAACCACTGAAAACACTTTTTAAAAAATTGAACATTCAGCTATTTCAAGAAGAAATTCAGAGTGGGATGCTTACAGAAAAGCAGGAAAATCAAGGAGGGTGGGGAAAATGACAGGCTGCACAGGGAAAAGGTAACTTTTGGACATGTCATGGAGTGCCACGAATTAGCCCTGCTGATTTGTGAACATTTCTTTAAACAGTCAGGGTAAACCCTAAGTAAGCCCAGAAGGCACGTGTGCCATGTGATGAGAAACTGTTGCTGCTGTGAATGTGCTTTTAGTGGCTGGTGCAGATACTGCTTTGGTAGCTCAACACTCTGGAAGTGACCAAACCCTCTTTGTGCTGCTGAAGTAGTAGTTGTATTTTAAAATAGGTTTATGCTTTGAAGTTTACACCATCTGATGGAGCTGTTAAGACCAAGGCTTAAGAAAGCTCTGAGGAACTGAGCTTACTTTATAAATGGTGGAAATTTGGGTGAGAATCTGGAACAATGAGTAAGTGAGGTTACCTTCATGATACTGCCACAAGAAAAGAAAACAGAACACTGTTTAACTGCTTACATTATCTCACTGGAAATAAGGAAAGAAAACATGGTAAGGTTAAGTATGAAACACAAAGGAAACAGCATGTATGATAACCCCACACACCCTTAGGGCAGAAGAGGAAAGGCTGGCAGCTCCACGTTTTTCACATCCTCAGTTTGCAAGATTGACAGCTATGAATATGATGAGAATCTCCCAGAAAAAAAATAAATTTATAGCTATTATATGAAACACTGAGGCTATGGCATTTCATTCCCCCTACTGAAATGCTCACTGAAACAAGTGTAGAGGTGGAGGGTTGGGGGTTCCTCCCTGCAGCACAGAAGGAGCCCTTTCAAACAGAGCCCCATCCCCAGGAGCTGTGCTGGGAGCTGCCAGCCCCGCTGGCATTCCTGCTCCTTGGAGGCAGCCAGAGCCACCACAGCACACAGGGCACTTGGACATGGGAGATGAGCTAGCTCTTTGACAAAACTGAAATTTTGTCTTTACTATTTAAAACATAGCAGGGAACCCTGCCAACACTGAAGGTGGGTCGGAAATGATGACACATAATGGGTGCTGAGAGTTATATTTGTGGTGTGATTCAGAGCAAGGAGAGATCCCTTCTCAGTTTCTTGCATCGAGAATTGCATTAAGCAAATTGTGACTGAGCAGTGATTTTCAGAGGAAACTTAAGCAAGATTTTTGTATGTACTCTCTTGCCACACTGCTTTTCCAAGGAGCCATCACATAACCAGTGAAGTATTTGTATTTAAAGGATTAATTCCTGCTGTTTGCTTGTGTACTGTTAATCATACTGTTTCCCCCTAAATGATTACAATTGATGAAAACTAAGGCAAGGGATATAATAAACAATGCGCAAATAATCCAGGTACCAAGGGAGCAGGGTACCTGCCAGGTCTTTCCTAGCACAGGTGTTCAGGTGTTTTATTGCCTGCTATGAATAAAGGGCTTTCTTTTCTGTTCAGATTTGGAGATATGTCAAACCACTAAATTAAGGGAGCTTCACTGGCAGAATTTGCAGTCATTTTAAGTGCCCAGTTTCTTTAAATATACACATATCAAAAAGAGAGTGGCTACTATGGCTCATTGGCTAACACTGTGGTCTGTCTCCCCTCTCATTTTATTTTATGTGAAAAGCTGGCAATTTTTATATATCCATAAACAGGCATGAGCTGCTGCACAGAAATTGCACTCATTATATTAATAATGATTTACCATGAACGTCCTCCAGGGGCTTGATTTGGTCCACATCAAAGTCCTTGGGATTCTTTCTGCTGATTACAGCAGATCAAGCCCTAAGCAGGTTTTCTTTTTTTAAGACTGCTTTTAATGTCAGCTTGATGTTAGATGTGCCTCCTGTAGAGCAGTGAAACCTGCCCAGGCGTGGGGGCACCGCAACCACCCCACAGTCTGATGTGACCCGATGGGGGTCGTGAAGAGGCTGCTCTGGACCTGTGCTGGCCTCCCTGGGAGTGGGGCAATGGGGAGCAACATCTCCAGCTGCTTATGCCAGTGGTGCTTGGGGCCATCTGGGTACAGCAGTGTCCCCTGAAGCACAGAGGAGACTGAGAGCCTCTTGGCTTGGCTGTGACCCACCTGCACAGAGGTGAGTCTGCAGGGCTGCATCTCAGGGCTCATTTCACCACCAATGGTCAGAGCACTGAAGAAAGACTTAGACAATTTTGGATCTGTACCCAGCTATTCCAAGTCTTTTAGGGGTTAATGGCTCTAGCTCCTGTTTGAGAAATGGACTTTACTTACTTTCTGGAGGTATAAGAAAGCTTACTTAAATAGAAGTGTGATTGCAACACTGAAGTATCTCAGTGCTTCTGGGCTCCAATGTCCATACAGACAGTGGAGGGAAAGGCAAATCTATGATATCTTGATGAAGTTGTAGAAAATGTATTTCCCTGGAGAGTGCGTGGGTGGCAGGACAAATAGGACCTGAAATGTGGCTCTATCTCAAAGCAGTACTTCCTTTGATGTAACTTTTGCTATATTTCAGAACTTATGTATGATTTGGATGTCAAACATCAGGAGCTTCTTACTGGAAACATACCCTGAACTCTTTCTAGGTTTCATTCAAAGGACACACAAAATAATGTATAGAATTAATTCTCTGCAAGTAAAAATCCATTTTTTTTCTTTTAAAACAGATTTTTTTAGTCTTTGCATTTTGGTGGTTGATGGGCATTTAAGAGTCTGTTGTCTATCTTTCCCTCTTTTTTTCTCTTTTTTTTCCTTTTTTTTTTAATTTTTAAAATATTAGTCCTCCTTTAAAATCCTGAAAATGACCTAGTCAGTTATCCTAGCAGATTTGGCTAGTGTTTCTTAAAAAAAAATGTTGCTATGGTGCTTGGAGTATTGTTAAATTTTAATTATTAGTAGTTACAAAGCTAATAAATTACACGACTACCAAAATCTATTCCAGCCATATTGCTGGGTTTCATTCAGACACAGTCAGATAATTATAACTAACAATAATTAAAAATTAAAAGTGCTGTAGGCACATACCCATCATGTTGAGTCTGCCTGCCTGAACATTTTTTATGGACTGCAAAACCACAAGTTTTATCTCTGATCTGTTGTCACAGTAGGGAAGAGTTTTACCTATTAGGTCTCTGGTTTTCAATACTTGTGCTTAAATTCAGGGGAGCAGGAATACATGGCTGTTTAAAAATTTGGAACGGGCTTTCATAAAGACCAAAGCTAAGAAACACCTTTGTAGGCTACATGGGGCTGTTGCTGGGTCTGCCAAAGCTGCACTTGAGGTTCTGGGCAGGGGATGCCAGAGGTTTCCTGGGCCTGACATCCACAGAGGTTGATGTAAGAGCAAGGGCTGTTCATGCTCATGCACCTCTGTGTGATTTGTCAGCACCTTCTTCCCTAGCACACAGGGAGCTAATGTTGGCTGAGCCAGGAGCTGGGGTTGCTGTTGGAACAGCAACATCATCCAGACTGGGTGGCCTCTTTGCGTGGCCACATCTGCTGCAACAAAGAATGGTGCAGAAATATTGAATTGCCCTGTGCTTGACGTAGTGACAAGGTGTAGCATTTGGAAAGATGATCGTGATCAATATATTGCTGCATCTCTGTCCTCTCTGAGGTCTCTTCTGTGAGTTGCAGAAAGATCTCTCACCTGAGATGAAGAAATGTCTGGCACTGGAGCAGCATGGCCCATAACAAAAAACCCTCCTTCATTTCTCACAACATTAACGCTGTTCTGTGGCTGGCCCTGGCTGACAAAGTGTCCACAGCCACATGAACATGTGCAGAAAACCCAGCAGCGATGCAGAGTGGGGGGGGGGAAGATTTGAGCCAGGTGAAAGGCATCGTTTCAGTCATTAATGCACTTAAGCGCACCCAAGTGTCAACATGTGTGATCAAGTGTAAGGAGGCATGTCGTTCCAATGTGGCAGCGCTGGCACACAGAAGGGGCTTCCTACAGCAGAGATGGCACTTGGATCTGGTGCTCAGGCTGCCCAGCTAAACCCGTCGTTGCCTGTCATCTATGCCCTAGGGCAAGGGTCCAACCAACTTTTGCGTAGGCACCATGCCATCCCAACAGATGGGCAGGAGTGTAAGCCGCCAAGAGACAATGTATATGCATCAATTGTGTTTATTGAAAGCACAATTCCTGGCTGGAAGTGTCCAAATGTCTATTTATTTTGAGATAAGATGCCTTTAGTTAATGGATATGGAAATGCAGCTTAGCTTTGAATTAATTACTTTATATACATTGCAAAATATAATGCAGACATGCAAATGAAAGATGTACTGATTATGGGGAACTCAGTTAAAGGTCTGTCATGACAGAGTCCCTTCTAAAATTGACTCAAAGTGCCAAGGTACTACTTGCCTTTAAGTATCGGAGACCAAATTTTGTAGATGCTGCACTTAACTATACAAATTGCTGGCTCAATACATAGAGATGTGCAAGGAACCAGCCTTTTACACTGGCAGGTTTTCCTTTGCACACAGATGTCTAAGCTCACCTCCCTGCTTAGTGCTGGACACCACTTTTACTTGTGTGGGTCAGTTAGGGTTAGACCTTAATCCAGACCAAAGCTAGACCAGTTTACTCATCTCACTGAAAAGGATTTTCTTCTGTGTGACAGAAAGAGAGAAAAATCATATCATGTGCTTTTATATTTGACAACATTGTTACCCACCAAAAAGAGTAATTTACAGAAGCATCCAGAGAGGAGTCTGTATGCACAGATTAAAGGGTGTTCCCTTCCCCTACTTGTTAGCTTTATTCAATTAAGACTTGTTAGTGTTCTTGAAAGATGTGCTTTGAAGACCCTTCTGAATATACAATTTGGTATTCATAAGGATCCAGGCATGCTATATGTAAATAAATAAAGCAGGAATGTTGTACTTTCAGATACATTAAAGCGTTCCCATCCTCTTGGAAGCAAAGCACATGTGTTAAACATCCATCCTGACCAAAAGGAGGAAGCACAGGAGAAGAAATGAGAAATGGATTTTCTTTTGGAAAGACCAGATTGCACTCTCTGGTCTGGCAATAACAATTACTAATGACATTTAGAGAGAAATTAAGGATGAGAAATGCAAGTTGGCATTTCAGCAGTGCCAGTCAGTAACATTGCATCAGAGCTCACAGGAGAGATGAGGAAAAGTTTAGGGATGGAAAATTAATTTTGTTATGTCAACAATTAACAAATACCTTTTCTTCATTCTTTACCAAACTATCACAAATTATCACTGTGATAGTATTTAGCAGTTCCTCAGGTGAATGAAATAGCACTTTGAAATCCTTATTTCTGGAGTCAAAACATGCGTTTATGTCTTGCTCTGGTTTTTTTGAACAATGACAGAAGGAGATTCAGACTGACCAGGGAGAGGGAACATGAGCTCTTGAATCTGTGGTAGCAGGAAAATTCTGTGGCTTTTCTCTGCAGATGTCCGTGGTTCTTGTAACTATGAATGAATTAAGCCTACCAGCACTTTTTCTGGCTTTGTTTTTTCCTGTTTTACAAAGTTGGAAAGGCAGGGGTTGAACAATATACTCAGTACCATGCAGGAGAATTTTGGAGGAGCCAGATGTAAAGGGCTGGAAACCACAGACCCTTTATTCAGAAGTCCTTCACATGGTCACAAGGTGAAATCCCTGTCCCCATAGGAGGGTTTCCTGCTGCTCTGTGTAGAGCCACAGAGCAAAGGGGCCGTAAGCTGTGGGTCTGTGAGCATGGCTGTTGGCACAGCTGGATGTGTGGGAAAAGTGTCCTCAGGGACAGCAGAACCAGCTACCACTGCTTGGCTCTACCCAGCTTGGTAGCACATGCCTGTGTAAGCAGGACATAGTCCTTAAAATAGAAACAGAACACTTGTATAATATGTCGGCAAATATTTTTTTTTCTTTTGTTTTCTGTCTGAAAAGTCTCGTCATAGTTTTTCTTTGCTGGTGGGAAGAGATCTCTAATACAGCCCCTTTGATTTTCTTCTGCTGTGGTAGCTGCCCTGGGACTTAGTTTGTGGTCTGAGCATAGATTAGCTCTGTTGCCTCCTGTAAGTGTCGCTAGCATCCAAAGGAACTGACTTCATTTTTCAAAGGAAGAGGATTGCTGCACTGGAAAGGGCAGAGCATAAGCATTACTTAAGGAAAATAGTGGAGCTTGATCAGCCTCAGTTTTAAAGAGCTCATCAAGGGTGGTGTACAGCATCCTTTTAGAAGTTCAGTCTCTTCATTTGCTTTCTCCTAGAGCAAAATGGGGATGCTTGTCCAGACATAACAGTATATGCCTGAGTGTTTTCACAAGAAATGTCTAGATCATTAAATATAATGGGTCTCAGCTGCAGTTTTGATCACTGAAGCATGCACACAATTCATCACAGCAAATTAGGTACGTCTTTGTAACTTATCTTTCTGCAATTTGCTGGCACTTTTAGAAAGCTGAAACTTATACAGTATGTGCTGCAGAAGCCATTTCAGATAAAATATTCTGTGTTTATTATTGGAGAACAAGGATTCCCTAATAACAAAAACATGGAGCAGTGTATGTTTCTGCTCCTGCATCTTGCAGAACCAGCAGTAGTACCAGCAGAGATCCCCAGCCACATTCATTATTTATATATTTCAGTGAATTTCTTGTCTGCAGTAAAAGAGATATAAGCTTCAACATCAGACTGTGCCAAATTCTATCCTACAGCCCATTCAGAAACCTGAGGCAGCCGTGGTTCTCAATCATTGCACAGCCCATTTATCTGATTGGAATTTTGTCCTCTCTGCCTTGCTGAAATGTTGCATGTTCTTTAAAAGCTGAGTTTGACCTTTGGAAAGAAAAGGCATTTGCTATTTTAATTTTAGGGTTTTTTTTTAAGAGAGAACCTGAACCTGCTTAAATGGAAATTGGCATTCAAAAGCAGCACAGTTATTGAAAAGCATTTACTTTATTACTAGAAGAGAACAGACGCTAGTAGACTCGAAAATTACATTTCAGTGAGTTCATCAGTTTCAGTCACTAGTTAGTTTGCAAACAGATGGATATATCTGTAACAGTTAACATGAATTTGTACCCTGGATTTTTACATTTGCTTTAAGAGCACTGCTACCTTAGTTGCTGACTAGAAGGGTTTGGAGATGTATTCTATCTTTCTGAAAGAGGACATGGTTGTTTCTAATTGCAGAGATTTCTTACATCATAGAAAGCGCCTCAGTTTTCGGAAATGTGAATGATATATAGCTTCTGTGTAAGAAAAATGTAAAAGAATCCCCAGTACAGCTGCTGCAGAAAAAAATAAATATCTTGGCCTAAACCTAGATAAACCCCCATGGAATGAGAAAATAATTTTCAATAACCAGATATTTTTAACTCTGTGCATGAATATAGTAATCACAGTTGCCTGTATTTGCATTTAGGGCCTGCCACAGTCTAATTGCTTGTCCCCTTCATCCCCTCCCCCCAATTTTAAGGCTCCTGGTTAACCAAGCAATGCATTAAGCACTCCCATCTCCAAAACAGAAAGAAATACTGCCCTAGCCTCTACCATGTGGCATCTTTAGGTTTCAGGGATTTCGTTTAAATCTGAAATTTATATCCAGGAGAAATAAATTATTAGATTGTAAAAGCAGCTGGGGAGGGAGTAAATATAGTCTCTTTTGTCCTCTATATCATTTCCCCAGGAAGATAATAAATGTGTGGCAAGCGTCTTGTGTTTCCTCGGTCATACAAATGTTGTGTGTGTGTTGTATTTCAGACGTGAAGCCTGAACTCCAGACAGGAAATCCTGGAGTGATACTATGCTGCTGTTGCCTACTGCTGTGGTGCTGGTGAAGTCCCCATCACTTTTATTGTTAGGAGGAATTTGAAAAATAATTTCATGAAAAAATTTGAAAGGTCCTGGGTTTGCCTCTGATTTGCAAGGAAGAGATTTAGGGTGTAATCCCAGGGTTTATCTCCTCGGACAGTGAAAGGCAGCGGGAGCAGCGGTTCCAGCCCTGGCTGCTGGAGCGAGCTGAGGGCAGGGGTCCTGCCAAGGGCCAGTTTTTCCAGGGGGTTTTAAAGAGCATAGTAGAGACTCCTGCTAAATCCTTGCTTACCTGTTCTCATTCCCTTGTGAGGTCAGATACATGGAGCAAGCATGATAAGTGGCCAGGAAAAAATGGGGCCTGAGAAGAGCAAAAGGAGGAGGAACTGCTAGAAAGTCAGTGGTTTGCTTGCCTTTCTGCACCTGGGTGTGTGTATAGGGCTGTCACTGCCTGCACCTCCATGTTCTTGTTGTTATTGTCAGCTCAGCGTACTCTCAGGGACCTGAAAACTGCCCCGGAACAGCCTTATTCCTTTGCTCTTTCTGAAGTTGCTTCCAGAGAAGTATATTCAATCACATACTGAAGTTTGTGAAATTGATACCCTGCTTTAACATCGAATTTTGAGAGCAGTTTTATACCATCCTTTGACCAGAAGAGAAAGGAAGAAAGATAATATAATTTAGGATACAGCTTGTTTCCAGGTTGTGCCTGTTCTGCACATGTGAAACAGGGCCGGCTGTGTGTGGTGTAGGTCTGGGTGCACACATGCAGTGACCCGACCTGTGCAGTAACTGAGTGGACAGATTGTTAATATTCTCTTTTTCTTGTTTCGTGGTAATGGAATAACTTACGACATACTAAAATGTCTATCCTCAATGAGGTTATGGGACTTTGTTGGAAAAATCTGGATGATAGAGCTAAGACTGTACATGCTGATGGGATCAGTGCAGAGACAGCTCGTGACTCTGTGTAAGGTCAGGCTGGGTTCATCGAGGCTCTGTCACCCCAACTCCGCGTGAGCCAGACCAGATTTGGCAGCAGCAGTCCCGAGTTTATCACTCAGCTATGCTTGAGCTGATTCACTGTGGAGTGTCTCATGTGTCTTCTGTGCCACATCCTGGGCGGGTGGGACAGACACCCTAAGGTCGCCTTAGTCCACAGAACCAAATTGCCTTGGCTTTGCACTGTGCAGGAGTGGCTAAAGCAGCGCCCGCACTGTGCCAGCCCTGGGGGAACACTCCTGCCTGACCACCCAGCCTCCTCATTTGTTTCTGCTGCACAGTTAAACCTGAATAAATTGCCATGGGCATTGAGGTTTGGCTGTGTCTGGCATATCTGTCATCGGTGTGTTACATTATTGTGTCTTCAAAAGGAGCAGCGAGGTAGTTTAGAACATATTTACTTCTGAAAAATTTGTTCTCCTTTGGGGCTGACACATGCTCTTAGTCTTTGCATGAAATCACAATTGTTTAAAATGTGGCATCTTGCTGTTTAGAAGGCAGATTTTCCAGAGACCAGTGACACTGTTGTAATGGAGTAGCACTGGCAGAAAATCCCATTTTTTAACCCAGTTGTTTCACACAAGTGCAACAGCAATATCGCCTTGCTGTTTTGTTTTGTGATGTCTTGGAGGAGACAGCTTGTGTTGATGATATTTTTGCCCCTCTTTTACTTATAAGAACAAATCCTGCATGACACTTTCACTCTCCTGGCTCCTCCAGGGTTAATTCCTTGAGGCAGTGGGCACTGGGCTGAGCACAGTCCTGTCTGCAGATTTCTGCTGTGCTGGTGGCATCTATACTAATGGGGCAGCATATAAAACACTTCTGTAACTGTGGCCTTGCTATTTTATAGTAGAGCCACTTGCACTGGAGGATTTTTATTCCCCTTTTGAAATGAGAAACCAGCAATAACACCCATTATGTCCAAGGCAACAGATCACTGACCAGCCATTTTGTCAGTCTGAGCAGTACGTGGGGGCCATGTGACAGGAGTATGGTCCTTTACACAAGGAATACCTAACTGGTGCAGGGGAAAAAGCTACAAGAAGTAATCAGATGGTGTTCAGTGACCCTTACCATACCAGAGAACAGCAGAGTGAGTTTTAGGTTCAACTTTGAATTTCCTGGCTTTTGTTTGGTTACATTCCCATGGAAATGATCACTCAATGAAGCTTTGTCTATGCATTTTGACTGGTGACTCCTAAAGGTACTGTGTAAAGCATTTCCCTTTTGCTCTGAGTATTTTTTGAGAAAAGAGAGTGTGAGAGAACACCATCCTGGTCCTATAATAAAGACCCAATCAGGAAATGATTTAGTGTTTAAAGGAGTCACAAATTGTTCCATAATGATGATGCCAGCCCTCACATAAAGGAACAATTAACTGGCTTCTGCAATGTGATTTACCTTAGATCAAGGAGGGATTAATGAGGTAAGCTTCAGATAGGCTTCTAAGGAATCAACAATTCATGCTTTTGAGAGGAATACTTAAGAAGGATTCCTGGAAAATAGTTTTCCTCTTGCAAATGATTTTGAAATTTTGCTTCCCTGAGTAGCACCAATAAGTGGATAAAAACAGGTCAGCCCTGGGGCACGCATTGAGGTTTTTGGTGTAGCAGAGACAAAGGAGTGTACCTGTGGACAGGAGATGCTTTCTCCAATTCGTGTGGCTTAGATTTGAAAGTGGACTAGAAGTGGGGTGTTTGCATTCTCTAGGACAGCTTTGGAGGGTTACTTGGGAGCCACGCAGAGGGCAGAGGGCATTCGTGCTGCTGGGTTTGTGACATGTCAGTGGAGGCATAGGGGTGGCAGTGACCCTGAGCATCTGTAGGACCAGGTTCCCAGAAAACCATGGACTTACCAAGCCCAGGTTAAAACACCAAATGTTGTTGGCAGAGTGGTGTGCTTGGATCCTGCAAGCCCTTTTCTGTTCTTGGGATCAACAAGGGCTCTGGGATCCAGTCAGGAAGAAACAGTGGGGCTGAGGGGAGAGTGAAGGAATTCAAAAAATATTCTGATTTCTTGCCCTTCTGACAACAGTAATTAAACTTGTCCCTCTCCCTTTATATTTAGGAAGTATAAGTTTTTTCCCTCAGCTTATTTTGATCTTGCTCATGGCATACTGGAGACTACGAGTCACAAGGATGCTGATAAATTTGCATTTCTGAGTGAAATTCTCAGGAGCGTGTGGTCCCTCAGGACAGGTATTATTAGCTCCCTGGTTTCATTGGGTGCCTCAGTGAATCACGGTGTGTTTACAGCTAGTTTCTCTAACAGAAGACTCTGGTTATCTCTTAATAATGTATTCCTCTGTGGTTTTTATTTCCAAAGTCCTGTGGTAAGGAGATTTTCCCAAAGGCTTCACTTTGCTTTTGTGCTTCAGCATTTTATCCAGTGTTTTTGGAAAGAAGCATATAGACTTTTTGGTGAGGCACTTAATTGAATATGAGAGGCTATGCCAGGCTTAGTCTGCACTTTGAGTTCACTTATAATAGGCTTGCCTTGGTTTATTCTGAGGTTTTAGAGAAGAATAGAAGGAGATGGCAGGTCTGGAAGACTGATGGTACAGAATTATTAGTCTCAAGTGGAAAGGGGAAAGCATGTTAGGTAAGTTGTCAAAGTCTGATTAGGACTAAACAACCTGAATTAGAAGAGAAATTAAATTCATAAATCATCTAATAACCCTTAGCTGGTGTGAGAAAAGGCTGGGGCTGGGGAAAAAAAATAACTCTAAGAAAGGTATTTGTATAAAAGGGTAATTTTTCAAACCAGAGTAACACAGAAATGCCAATCAATATTCAGGAATACATTAAAATGAAGAGAAGCAGTGTAACACAGAGATAAAACGGAGGGAGGATGTTGCTGGGGCGCTGCAGCCCGACAGCACAGCCCCGGTGCAGAACAAAGGCCGGCAGCGGGCGGGGATGCCTCTGGCTCTGCCGGGGCTCTGCAGACCCACACCCGGGCAGCTGCATTTCAGTGTAGGAACATTCCAGCCACGGGAAGAGATTTATTAATAAAAACCAGTCAGCATTTAGTCAGTCACGTGTGGAACGGCTTTTTCGCCCTGTAAATATTTTACGAGTTCTGAACCTTCCCATTGACTCCACATGAAGTGCCAGGTCCTGGTCTCCAGAGGAGCCAGGCAGGTTTCTGGGGGTGGCTGGGGCATCCCCCAGCTGAGAAGGCACTGAGGGAGTCTGCTCACCCTTCCCAGTGAGTACAGAAACTCCAGGGGTGCTGGGGGCATCTCTGTCATGGCACAGAAGAGTATTTCTGTGTCACAGAACCAGTGACAGGTGCATTTGGCCCCAGAGTAATCATGTGCAAGAATCAGAGTGACTCAGGTGCAGCTATTTCCACTGGAAACAGGCAACTTTGCTTTTCAGGAGACACCAAACCTCCAGGCGTATTTTCTTAGACACTCAAAATGATTTTTTATTTTTTTTTCCTGGTTCAATAACTTGTAAAGGACAGCCTTCTACCTGCATTTGTTGAAGTGCCATCTCAAAGTGTGCTGACACAGGGACTGACTGACGCATGGCAAGTTATCAGATGCTCAGAGATGAAGGAAGCAGTAACACAGGCAGCTGTTGCCTTTCACAAAGGATGTGCCACCTTTCCTTTGCCTCTACCTCCATTTCAAGCGATTCTTCAAATAAAGAAGGGACATGTGAACCTGTCTTGCCTGACAATTTTTTTTTTTTATTGCATGCCATGATAACTTGGAGTTCACTTGTTACAAGCATTTTATGTAGTGGGTAAAATACCAAGGGAAAGGAAAGAAGTAATACTGTGCTGCCTGAAAAACTACGATCTAAACATATAAATGTCACTGGGTAAGAGTTACCTGAAACAACTGGAAGGGCAATTAACACCTGGTTTTATGGGAAACATTGGTTACCACTATCAGTTTTAATGAAGTGTATTAACTAAATTGTGTTCTGAGTATTCATTCAGCCCTGTTTATGGCACACTCTTGAGTACATTTACTGTTTGTCAGAAGTGCAAACTAGTGAACATATGAGGCTTTAAGACAGGCCATCTGTTAGTCTTAGACCCTTGGATAATTGTCAAACAGTTCTAAAAATAAGCACATACAAACTGCAAGGGGGTGCAAAGGTGATTTTTCTTTAGAGTCTGATAGCAAAGGGAAAGTAGCAAAGAAATTAAAAATAAAAATAAATAGTTTGATCCTGTAAAGCAAACTTGCTCTCCTTTCTTTCCCTTTCTCTCTTTTTCTCTTCTCACACTCCTCCCTCTTCAGTGTGCCTTTTTTTTTTTTTAATTTAGTTTTTTTCCACTTGCTCTTCTGGGTCATGGCATCCCTTGAATGCCTCTCCAGTTTAGGATTAGAGCACCACCAATTTAAGGCTCACAGCTTTCTGTAGAGAGCATAATCTCCAGTGGCTAAAGCAAGGGTCGCCTTGTGTCCTCTACCTAAAGTAATCCCTTTATAAAGTCAAGGCATAAAGATTTTCATCTTTATGGATTGCTGTTAGAGGGAAATAGTACCTATGCCCATACGCGTGTGTGCTTATGGATATATAATGAGGAATAACAGCTGAGAGATTTTTGGACCAGTTTGAATTCAAAAGATGCAAAACATTGAAAAAAGAAAGCTGCAGATGGTATTTCGTAAATATTTAGACACTCCAGCTTCTGTTTGTAGCAATTTGGACGTTTTGTTTTGTCTTTTTTTTATGTATATGTTCAAATGTGAGACTTCAGCCTTTACTTCAAGTCAGCGCCTTACTCTGAGGTTTAGCTTTTGTCTGGCAAGCTGTGCATGTTGGTAGTCAGTGGAGGGATTGATCTCCTTCCTGCCCTGCTCTATAAGGGGCAAAGGAGAGAGAATGGGGAAGAGGGGGCACAGCCCCAAGGGGTCCTCAGCCAAGACCCTGATCTCTGGGCTTGGAGTAAGACAATGCCTGAAGCAGGGGTAGAAGCCTGGGCACGGAGGTGGGGAGAGGCAGGGAGCTACTGCTTGGGCTCTCACCTGGGTTTGGAGGACTCCCCACACTTCAGGAAAAAATATTGGGATTAATAGGTCACCCAATGGCTAATGACCAGTTGGTTTTCATGTTTGCTGTTTGTCACATGAATCTATTATCTCCAAAATTCTTGTTGAAATGATTTAAGGAATGGTTTCTGTTCATTTTAATGGGATATGGAAGGGGAGAGAGAGGCTTTATGGCCTTTCATCAGTCCCAGTCTCTGTGTAACACTGTAGAAAGCTTATGAATTTCACCTGAGGGTGGTGGGCATCAGCAGCCTTGTTGGGCCATTTCTTAACCTCTGCGTAACATATGGTCTTTTAGGTGTATATGCTCTTGCACATAGACAATATACTTGTAAACGGCTGGTACAAAATACCTAAATCCGTAACAGATGCATAATGGCACTATAGACTGGATGTGTTATAGCCCCAAACCATTATCACACCCCTCACAGTTGCATTTTATTTTTTTCACCTGCTCCTGTGTAGTACACCTGTGACTTGTTGGCAGTGAGCATCGTTGCAGTGTGGGAGACTCCCAGCTTGACTGCCTGGCTTGGAGCTTCACTCCATCATGTGCTGCTTTTTTGTGTGTGTTTTTTCTCTTGATCTTTATATAGCTTGTAAGAGTTCTTTGAGCTGCTGTAAGTGATCATCTTTCAAGCCTGATGCTTTCCTTCTTGACACAGTGCTCTGAAAATGGAGATTGTCATGCCAGTGTTTTCATAATCATGCATGTAGAAAAACAGAGAAATATTCATTGTGGATGTCCTGCACAAACGGCTTGATCTGCATCCAGAGGGCAGGCAGGGGGTGTCCCCAGGGAAGATCTGGAGAGCAATCAGTATCTACACGGACAATAATCAACCATTCTTTGAAATCTTTTTATTTCCTGCAATGTCTGTCACCCAGTTCCTTGGTCACAGACTCTCCCATAAATGGTTCATTTGGGGATTGTGCAGCCAGTAGAAAATTCCACTTAAATACTGCGACAGCCCCAAGGCTTGGGCTAGTTGCATTTTTCCCACTGATGTAGCTACTGGAATTGCTATCCATTTTGCATCATTATTAAGAGAAGAAAAGAAGAGATTTTCCAACCTTGTCCTATAAATAAGCAGTGACTTACTTGATCTTGACAGGTGACTTAGTGCTGCTGTAGAGTTCTCCAGCTGCAATAATGTCTCAGAATGATGTATTCAGTGGGGTATCAGCTGTGAGCTGTGTGTAAACCAGGGGGTCTAACAGGAGCTGGGAAGAACCATTTTTTCTGTTCAGCTTCCAAATGATGTCCTGCCTCCTGCTGGCCCCTAGACGCCTCCGTGTATGGATGGCCTTGTGAGCCGGTGGGCATGTGCAAACACACACATGAGTGTGCCTGGAGAGCCTTCCTTTTTGTGGCTGCTCTGTTTTCCCCTGGAAATCACCATTAAGCTTTCTTTTTTTTTGAACAATAACTTCTGGAGTTGAAAAATCATGCCTGAGCTTTTTCCTGCCAGCCCATCCTGCTGCTGGAAAGGTGGGTGAAGTTTCCTTAAGCTACTTGGGTAGAAGCATTCCTGTAGTATCACGTTTCAAAATGCTCGTTCTCTTCTGGCCTTTACATTGTCCTTCTGCTGCTTGGAACAGCCCAGTGTAGCATCGGGGTCAAAGCTGTTTCTGCTAAGGCACAGGGCATTCTCAATGCCACGATTTACATGTTTTTCAATTGTTCCAAAAGTCTGGGCAGCCAGGGAAATTTTTTGTGTCCGTGGGCACACATAGAAGTGCCTAATAAAGGTATTTGGAAAAGCACAGGTCAAATATGCAAAACACATGTGAGAGGAGATACAAAAGCCCTGAACACCTTAGATGCTTTCTGACATCTGCAAAGCACAATTCCAATAAGCTGCAGATGCACAGGGCACAGGTTGCCAGACTATTTTTGGAAAGCATGTTTGTATGGTCTCAAATACATTTTTAACAGGTGAGAAACCTATACTGATTGCAGAGGATATGGATGGGCTTTCATGGGAGTTGTGAACACACACAGTGGTGGTTAGGCAGCCTTCACCTTGTGTTCACCAGCACCCCGGTGTGCAGAACTTAGTGTTTGTGCACATGGCTTGTGCAGGATCTGCTCAGAAAGGCAGGAGAAGGACGTGGTGCACACAGGCTCTCGTGTCTGTAGGCATTACAGACTTGTTTGTGGGGTCCTGTATAAAATGTGGCTCTACCTATTAATGGCATATTGATTGTCAGTATTGCATGCATGGGGAATAAATGGTGCGTTCCCAAGATACTAAGACAAAATCAAGATTTGGTTATGAAAAATGTACCTTTTTTTTAACTCCTAGCCCTGTGGCACAGGGACCCGACCCAGCTCTGAATTGTTGCAGCATTTGAGTATAATTTGTTTGTTTCTTTCACAAGCTCTGTTCACAAACCCAGTATATGCCTTGTATCAAGAGTGCTCAGAACATGTTACTAGCTGATGTTTGAGGTGGGAGGGCTCACCATGAAAGCTTAATTATCAGATTTAGAGCCATATACCATTCCTTTATTGACCTGCCTGTTGTAATCAATGCAGCAGCCACACAAGTTTGAAATCATGTTCCCTGACTGTAGACCGTGTGTCATGCATCCAGTGCTGATTGTGCATTATCTTTTAAATGACACGGCCTAAGTAAGTATGGATTTGTCTACCACAAGTAGCCCTTCTTTCAATTTGAAGATGGTAAACCTTCCGAGGTTTTTTTATTGGTATTCAGGATGACCTAAAAATAGAATTGTAATGAAGCGCACGAGGACTGGCCATTGTTAAAATGCCAAGGAGTGTGTCTGAGCACAGAGCGGCCTGTGTATTCTTTCACGTTTTCATGCTTCCCCGGTTAGATTTAGTGGGCAAGCTTCTTGTCAGTGCCGCATTGTGTGTGCAGGTCTCCATGCATCCTCTTCCATGAAGTCATTGTTAGGCTTGAAAATAACATCCAGTACTGCAAAGGTCATCCCTTCTTGAGGCCAGGACAATTTCCATGTATAAAAAGCCACTGGATTTTATGTTTGGTGATGTTAAATTGTCTAAAAGCAAGGGACTTTCAGCTGTCCATTCACATGCCGTAACTCGACTTCTGATTTGTGGTTCTGAAATATTTACGGACACACACACTGGGGTGTGCTCAGAGGACTGGTGTTGTGCTAAACAAGTAGTTACTTTGCGATGTCACCGGCCGTTGGTATTTCACTTCTCGAGGGCTCCATCCGTGCATGTGGTGGCTGTGGCTCCTCTGCCACTCCAGTGACCTGCCCGGACCCCAGCCCGGTATCCCCTGCCCAGACTGCACAGACTTCCCACAGCCCAATTCCCGCCCCAGCACCGCAGAGAACTTTGGCCATGATTTAGGAACTCAGCAGCGCTTCTGACACCTGGTGGTCACTTTTTGGGAGTGCACAGTCCAGAAATGCTCCTGCTTGCATACGGGGTCACGGCCACCGGCCCCACGTCGCCAGCCACCCATTAGCTCTTTGCACAGGCGATTTCCATCAGGAAGATGTCATCTCTGGAAAAAGCGAAGGATAGCTCTTTTTTTCCTGCTGAGGGTGTAGCTATGGGTAGAAGGACCAGATGATTTATGAAAAGTTAAAATATCTTACTTTATTTTAAAGCTTTATCATTGTAAATAAATAATTAGATTCAAAATTAATTTTGTCTTTAAAAACTTATTCTTCAAGCTGGTGGTCTTGCCCAGCTCTGTTATTAGGCAGATGGAGACTAGGAAATTGCCTGGGCTTAAAATAATGCAAATGAATTTTTGTATTTGAGGATGCTGGGGACCTAGCTCAAGAAAATCTTACCATGAAGCACTTCTCTAGTTGCTCAAATAATTGGATAATCATACAAATAAAGCTGAGCTTACGTGTAGGACTGGAGTTTTAGTCAGAACACAAAATGTAGGTGAATTGGAACTGCTCTAAAAATACTCTTCCGAGGTTGGCTCCATGATTTATTGGCTCCTACACAAAATGGCAAGACAGGTCAGCATCCTCTGAGGTGAGGTACTGTGATGACATGAGGCTATTACAAATCTACCAGAAGGAAAAAAGGGAACAAAAGAGACTCTAAACTGCTGAAAGAAATGTGTAGAGCAAAGTCAATTCTTTAAAGAGATTTAACTTCTGGGTTACATGTCCAGCCTTTTTTCTGCTGGGAATATTGCCCTGGTGCCTGAGCGGGCAGTTCAGCTGTTATTGCCGAAGTATTTCTTGGACTGAGAAGTGTGTGTCACAATCTGGTGTCTCTTGCTGCCAGTACTTGCACCCGATACTAATGAGAATAAAAGAGTAAAATATGGCAAGGGTTCCCCCTGTGATTCAGATTTTTATTTTTTTAATTGTTACAGTTAAGGGAATCCCTAAAGGCAGTTTTTTTGCCCATGAAGTGTTACCACTTTCTTTATATGTACTGGGAGGGGGGGCAGGGAAGAAGCCTTCATGGCCGTACTTGGCTTGTAGCATTTTTTTCTAAGTTCATGCCAGCATTAACAGATCTGTCAGAACAAAGCAAATGTGTCATATTGGCAGCTGTTACTTATGAGTACTTTTTCTTTATTGCATTTTGTTTTGTAATAATTGAGAAGCTTTTATGTTGAGCTCTGCATAAATGGTACTGAGTGGGAGGGTATGGGCATGCTTTCTATTATTCTGCCCCTCATGCATGTCTCCTTTTTTCGTCTTTCCAGAACCACACATTGAGCCAGCACGCACAGTGAGCCACTGGCACTACAGGACACCTCTCTGCAGAAGACTTGACGGTGGCACAGTGGGGAGGACCATTTGAACATTACATCCAATCAAAGTGTCATTTGCAACCCAGATGTAAAACTCTAATGATTTGGCCATGAGGCGCTGCTATTATAAGCAGCTGGAAATGAATATTAATGGAAGAGATTAAAAGTATTCCATGCTCAGTATTTTTTATTGTCCTGCTTCAGCTAGTGTACTTTAGAGCTTCTGCTTCTGACTGAATTTATAGTGTTAGATAAATCTGCTTTGATGCTGTTGCCCTTTGTTGCTTCTTGTATTATATTGATAGTTAAAGATTAGGTGTGATTTTTTTCTTTTTCGTTAACTGCTTTTTAATTGCAATTTTAGGTAACTGTGCATTGTGATGTGATTGCTTGGCTATTGTCTAAATATTTCTTTTTAATTTTTTAATTAAAGACTAATGCTTTGATTGGATTTGCCAGTTCACCGGACAGTGATTAAAACTATGTAATGAATATAATCGGTTTCAGTGCAACTGGATGGTCTGCTTTATAAATGTGACTTAATCTGATTGCAATAACTAGTACAGTTCAATAAAGGGAATACATGAGCTTAGCGTCAGAGGTTGTCTGTCTGTCAGTGCCCGCTGCATCGCCGCTGCTGGCTGGGGTGTCTGAGCCACAGGGATCGCTCACCCGACGGTGGAGAGCGTTCTGCAGCCCAGGAGGAAGGAAGGCTGGGAGAACCCAAAAGCCATGTTCCTGTGTCTGGCATTGTGTTCGCTTCCGGATGCACCTCCCAGGCTCCACGGTAGGTTGAGGTGAGGTAAGAACATCTACTATGAAAAGGTTCTTCTAGCTTATGATATTTTTAATTTTTACTCAAGTCAACAAGAAAGCAGGGATCTGACCTATAGCTGCCTTTACCCTCTCTCTGTGCTTCTTTGTTCCAATATATTAAAAAAATTTTAAAAAGCTTTCTGGATGGTACACAAATGCACAGATATTGGATCAGGCCTTGCAGACTGTGGTGGGAGACTGTATATTTCCACCATGTGGACTTCTAGGCCCCCAAGTATTGTAGCTCTGCGTAGCTGCCGTACGTCTGACACGAGAAACTGCCATCAGGCAACCTGACAGAGCCAATTACCAGGCTCTCTTTTACTGTTTTTAAACTTATCGTATGCTTGTGAGGTAATTTATATCTCCAGCTGGAGAAACTTGTCATTTTAAGGACCATGGACACCTCTGGTAAGTTAGAGAGATGCAGTTCTCATGGTGTCTCCAGCTTCAATGAATCATAATCATCATGAAAGATGTTCAGCAGTTGTGACAGCTGAAATGATGTGGTTACCCATTCCCATGATGTACAAGGCTTCTCAAGACTGTGGCACAGGAACATGCACAGTCAGAGCCTTTCAAAATCGCTGCGCTGAACTAGAGCACAACTGGTTGTCGTTGTGCCATGTCGAGGCTTGAAGCATGTAAGTGGTATTTTGTAGGAAAAATGTTTTCAAGGATGTGTAGTCAATGCCCAAATTAATTCATATATTGAGCTTATTAACAAATGCAAGGGCACAGTTTGTTGATGCTGCAGATGATGTGTTCAACATTTAGATCACTGGTGGTGCTGATAGTCATGTTGTACACACATGGCTCCTTCAGGACAGTGGGACGTCCCACATGTAAGGGAATGCTACTGGGCATAATCAGAGTAGGGTCATCTCTACAGCAGGAAGCAGCAGAGCTGTCCTAGCTTAAGAAAAGTTACAACTTTCTTTAAAAAAATTAAGTAATATCCCATTTGGGACAAATGATGGATGTTTTTTATTCTGCTGAAAAAGCATTGCATGAACAGTCAGAAAGAGTTTAGGCTCAAAATTTTGGCTTGTGATAAATTTGTGAACCCTAATATAACAAAACTAGGAATTACTTTTCTTAATTTCAAGGAGGGCAGTTGTGTTTGCATCCAGATAATTCTTAGCTCACTGTCTCTGCAACAAAACCATTGTACTAAAATGATCTATTTCTAGAAAAAAAAGAGTTAACTTTGTACTTGATTATTTCTCCATAAGACATGTTTACAGGCTGAAAAATCAGTTAATGAAATCACCAATTCATTATTTCCATTCATAATGTATGCATGCTCCTAACTCAATTGCAAGATTTTAGATGGGAAATGTAAAAGTGTCTTGCAGTACAGGCTCATAGGAATTGTCTTGCAAGATTAGCTGGGAATGTACATCAGCTGCTGTGACAACAGTTCCTGTGCCGTCT